>NC_054554.1:4819000-5121500 GCF_017654505.1 Polyodon spathula
AAGAATAACACATTTAAATTAAAACGTTTGTGTTGATGCTGATTAATTCCAACTGAAGCATCACAGAAATAACATTTAAAGCAAGGCTCGAAACTGGGTTTCAGAAAGAACATGAACCAGGATTATAGTTAATTATAACTGCAAGACAATATCTTATTACCACAGTAAACCTACAGACAAATGCGACTTATTCATGCTGTGAAAAGTGTGATTAGTTCAAAAGCATATTTAGCAGGGCCTGATTGATCAAGCTCCTTGCATCTTGTCATTTCAACAATATTCTGAAAGCCAGGATTGGGTACAGGGCTAGTGCGAGTTACAAACTCTGCTCTAAAGTTAATGTAAATATTCTAGGGATACTGGTGTAAACTCAAAATAATGAAGATACATTGTTTAAAAAAAAAAAAAAATCAGGATGGAGATCTACAGGGATAGTGAGCATTTTAACATCAGCTGGGTAGACCAATGCAGTTTGGAGTGAACTGCCCAAAAACACTTTGTATAAATAGTATCTTTTAATGCCACAGACCTGGTGTTATAAAATACTCATCTTTTCCCTTAACAAATCATGTATTTAATAAAAGTAGCAAATATGATAATACAAAAACAAATGTAACATAACACCTTTTTAGTGAGCAGGGTGGACCATCAGGTTAGCAGCATTCCTTTTGCATCTTTGTACAGATCAGTTGTGGTTCGATTTGTAGAAATCATGCATTCTTCCTAAATCAAGAAAACTGCCTGCTTTTTGAGATGCTTTTATAAACACCATTGCTGAACAAGCGCTGCAATTGGCTGAGAAGACACAGCTCGAGTAGTTGTGGTAACATTCTAATTTCACCAACTCTTGAAACTAACCTATGAAAACATGTGTGACTAAACTAAAACCAAGAGAGACAGGATGACTGACAAAACTGTCTACGGGGAGTCTACATTCTGAGTAAATATAAAAGAGAAAACTACAGAAATCCTTAAACCTGCATAATTATCGCTTACTACTTAGATAATACAGCATTTGTTTGAAAACACTGTATTTAGTATAAAACATTAACATTTAAACTTGCAATTATTACTGTATATGTGATAATCAGTAATGGCATTTTATTTTACCAGCAAAACAAGATAGAAAGCAGGTGCACTTAATTTTCCTACTGTATTTCCATTCCCATTCTCCAGCGATCTCACTAATGAGCAGATGGAGTGCTGGGGCCATTATCATGGGCAGGTGAAAAGAACTGTTACAAACAGATGGTTTTGTTTGTAACTCAGTTACAGCTATAGCAACTGAAGGTAAAGAACTGTAATGCTACAGCTTTTAAACAGAACTCATAGGTGGAGTGCAGCTAGAGGCCATTGTGCGTTTCAAAAACACTGCTGAGGCATCATGCAAATGAAACCAAGCAGTTTAGCAACCAATAAACAACAACATTACACCATACAACATGCTAGAGTTTTAATTGAATTTGTTGTTAATTTGTGAATCCAAGCGCATTGTCCTTTGAAGGAATTGAATCCTTTAAATCAGCTACATTGCCTGGTCTAAATAAATAACACTTTGAAAACCCTTGGCAATTTATGAAGTCTATAACAGCAAGAGAACATTCAAAGAGGAGGTAAAATGTCTAAGCGATACAAAAGGCAAAATCATAGAGGAAGACAAAAATAGCAAATGTATTAAATGATTATTTTTCACAAGTTTTTACAAAGGAGGATACAGGCAGTATGCTCCACATGTGACCTGTTCCTATCCAGTTTTAAATAACTTTAGCATAATAGAGGCAGAAGTGTTAAAGGGACTAGGAGCTCTTAAAATAAACAAATCCCCTAGGCCGGATCAGATCCTCCCAACAGTAAAAATCAAAGAAATGAAAGTAGTTATTTATAAACCGCTAACCAAGCTCAAGCAACAGTCTCTTGACACAAGGGTTGTACTGACAGACTGGCGAATTGCAAACGCAATACCGATCCACAAAAAGGGAGACAAAACTGAACCAGGTAACTACAGACCAATAAGCCTGACTTCTATTATATGGAAACTTTAACAAGATCCAAAATGGAAAATTACCTAGATGGTAACAGTATCTTCGGAGACAGTCAGCACGGTTTTAGGAAAGGGAGATCGTGTCTAACTAACCTGTTTAAGGATGCAAAATCAACAATAGATAACTGCAAAGCATATGACATGGTTTATTTAGATTTCTAGAAAGCTTCTGACAAAGTCCCACATAAAAGATTAATACACAAACTGAATGCAGCAAGAATTCAAGGAAATGCATGCACATGGATTAGGGAGTGGTTAACATGTAAAAAACAGAAATACTGATTAGAAGAGTGTGGCAGGCTGGCGAGTGGATAGAGGCCCAGAGACAGACTGCAGTTAAAAAAAAAAAAAAACAATTCTATTATAAACAAAGTACACAAGGGCAAAATAAAGGGATTTAAACACAAATAAAGCAATACAAAAAAACTAAACTTACAAAATAACAATTTCCAGGCTGGGCAATGCCATCACTGGATTCACCAATCACAAAAACCACAAACACCAACCTGCTTCCATCAGCTCTCTCCTCCCAAATGAGAAGCAGAGGCCTCCTTATGTGTCCGGTGGCTGGGCGCTGATTGATCGTTAATTAAGTTAATCATTTAATCAACCCCAGCCACCTGAACATAATAAACCCAGGCAGGTAGGGGAAATTAACCCCATCCCTGCCAATTTAAAAAGGGCAGAGCTTTGCTCTGCCACACACCTCCCCCCATGGCCAACTCCCCCCTTCCCCCCCCCCCAACAGTCCAATTATGTCCCTTGGGTGGGCTGTTAAGGTGGGTGGTGGTGAGCGGGGTTGATGTCGAAGCCCCCAAGCCTCCTTTGGTCGAAGGGGCCCCAGATCTCCAAGGTAGTACGGCAACGGCGGCCCGGCTCCCTCTAGTGGCGGAGGCAGCAATGGCGGTGAACCCTCGGCAACCCTAGAAAACAAAAAGGAGACACCAGCAGTCCCAAGCGAAGCGGAGCAGCAGGCAACCCCAAGCGATGCCAAATGAATCATCCCTGAGCGGAGCGGGCAGGCATCCCTGGGCGGTGCAAGGCAGGCATCCTTGGGCCATAGCTCCTCCCCTCTCTGGCTCCGGGAGCGACGGCAGCTCCTCACCCCTCTCTGGCTCCGGGAGCGACGGCAGCTTCTCACCCCTCTCTGGCTCTCGCGAAGGAGGCTCACCCCTCTTTATTGGGGTGACCGGGGCATCTCCCACGTCTACCGCCAGGTAATTAACCACCATGAGGGCAACCTCTGGGAAGGACGCTGGGTGGTGTTGTTCCTCCCACTGTTCCCACCTCTCCCCATCTCGACACCACAGCGTGTTGATAACTATGGGGAGATCGTGGACGAGGTCTGCCTCAGGGTGCATCAACCAGTCCCAGATCTCCTGGGACGGTGGTGAAGGTGGTGGTGCTGGAGGTGGTGGGATGGCCCCTGATGCCTGGGGTGAACACTGCACCTCTTCCTGGGCCTGGTTGTAGGGGTATCCTGCCCAGTTGTGGCCATCCTCCTTACACCGGCCACACCAGTTTGCCGGTGGCACATCTGGGCAGGACCGCCAACGATGGTCCTCCTTCCCGCACCAGGAACACCAGGGGAAGAGGCTGTCCGGGTTCTCCAGCGGTGGCTGCAGCAGCTTACATTTATTCAGTCCTGCCTTTGCCACGGTCTGCTCTTCTTTCCCATGTTTTAAAAAAAAAAAAAAAATTATCCCAAAAATTAAAAAAAATATATATATACTGCTCTGTGCCTCTAGGTGGCGCTATCCCACTCTCACACCAAATGTAGCAGGCTGGCAAGTGGATAGAGGCCCAGAGACAGACTGCAGTTCAAAAAAAATAACAATTTTATTATAAACAAACACAAAAATAAAGTGCACAAGGGCAAAATAAAGGGATTTAAACACAAACAACGCAATACAAAAAAACTAAACTTACAAAATAACAATTTCCAGGCTGGGCAATGCCTTCACGATTCACAAATCACAAAAACCACAAACACCAACCTGCTTCCTCAGCTCTCTCCTCCCACATGAGAAGCAGAGACCTCCTTTTATGTCAGGTGGCTGGGCACTGATTGATCGTTAATTAAGTTAATCATTTAATCAACTAATCAACCCCAGCCACCTGAACATAATAAACCCAGGCAGGTAGGGGAAATTAACCCCATCCCTGCCAATTTAAAAAGAGCTTTGCTCTGCCAGAAAGAGAAACCTCAAAATGGAGCGAGGTAACCAGTGGGGTACCACGTTTCAGAATTAGGTCCTCTACTATTCCTAATCTACACTAACGATGTATGTTCTGGTATAGTAAGCAGACACAAAATTAAGAGGAGTGGCAAACAAAGGTCATTCAAAATGATAGACAACATTCAGAACTGGGCAGACATATGGCAAACGACATTTAATAAAGAAAAGTGTAAGGTATTGCACACAGGCAATACAAATGTGCATTATAAATATCATATGGGAGATACGGAAATTGAAGAAGGAATCTATGAAAAAGACCTAGGAGTTTGTTGACTTAGAAATGTCTTCATCTAGACAATGTGGGGAAGCTATGAAAAAATGTTAACAAGATGCTCAGATATATAGTGAAAAGTGTTGAATTCAAATAAAGGGAAGTAATGTTAAAACATTACAAGACCTCATCTAGAATACTGTGTTCAGTTCTGGTTACCTCACTATAAAAACAATATTGCTGCTCTAGAAAGAGTGCAAAGAAGAGAGACCAGAATTATTCCGGGTTTAAAAGGCATGTCATATGCAGACAGGCTTAAAGAACTGAATCTATTCAGTCTTGAACAGAGAAGACTACACGGCAATCTGATTCAAGCATTCAAAAATTCTAAAAGGTACTAACAATGTTGACCAAAAGGGACTTTTTGATATGAAAAAAGAAACAAGGACCAGGGGTCACAAATGGAGATTAGATAAAGGGGTATTCAGAACAGAAAATAGGATATATATATATATATATATATATATATATTTTTTTTTTTTTTTTTTTTTTTTTTTTTTTTTTTTTACACAGAGAATTGTTAGAGTCTCCCCAGTAATGTTGTTGAAGCTGACACCCTGGGATCCTTCAAAAGCTGCTTGATGTGATTCTGGGATCAAGAAGCTACTAACAACCAAACGAGCAAGATGGGCCGAATGGCCTCCTTTCGTTTGTAAACTTTATGTTCTTAAGTTACTGATCAAGTGATCCTCTAATTCTATTTAAACTGCATGAGAAAAACATTCTGCAAGAAGTCAAATCACAATGAGTGGGGATATAGCATTGGAGGCCATTGTCTAAATTCCAAGTGTTTTTACTCAATTTATAGTGGTGAGCAACAGAATGCATCTTGGACAGCCTTGTTCTGTATTAGCATTTAGACAACACCAGGTTTAACACCCTTGCATATTGTCAAGTGTATAGCAAAACATTTCCTGGCAGTAAAGGGATGCCCAAAAATGCCCAATCCGAAAAATCATAGGATTGTCTTTGGAGGAATACAGTTGGCCCCGTTATTACATACAATTATTTATTGCAATACAGAGCAGGTAATTAGATGGGTAGAGTGAAGTACATTTTAAAACAATACAAAAGGAGATCTGAGATATGTAATTAAATAAATCGGCGTATGTTGCAATATTTATCTAAGGTGCAACAAGGTTTCAGTGACATACGTTTCTTTTGATTAACGGTTAAACCTTTTCACATACAAGACATAGAATTGAATTACTAATCTGTTTTTCCAAGTGCACAACACCACGTCTTTAAAAAGTGAACATTTTCTGTACTTCGAGAAAGAAAAACAAAAATAACGGTCTCTATTTTAGCATAATGTATGTACAACATATTTTAAAATAGGATTAAAAAAGTAAATATTTGACTTTTATACCATCAACAGGTGGTCAAACAGGTCGAAAATATTAAATATAAGTCCTATGCATCAAGGTGCATACAAAGTCCTCATCATCACCAGTGTCCCTGGAAAGCCGCCAGGCTTTAACTGGCAGTGCAACTCCTTCACACAGTACAGTTCCAGCACTTCCAGTCGCAATTCTACATAAAGGTTTCTGCAGGGCAAGTCCTGAGTTGGGTCATTTCACTTGACTCTTAACAGTCTGGTGGTTGTAAAATCAGTCTTTGATTGAGGATTTTTCTGTTGATTTCTGCCAGAGCCACAGAGAAAACAAAAGCCTTCTCATCTGAAAGACTGGCATATATGTCGATTTCTTTGTCTTGTTTCTCTGAAGAAAAAAAAAAAAAAAGCACATACGTTAGAAAGAATGTGACCTACAAATTATTCTAGAGCTCGAGACAGATTTGTATTTAAAAGAAAACACTCACACAACACTTAGTAGGTAGCTGGATTAATTTAATACCTGTGGGTTACCAGGCAACTGGGGATTTTAACATTTGTGTAAACAAATCTTAATAAAGCATTAAGACAGACATTTACTGTGCAAGAATAAATGCGACACTGAATCTGTTATATGAAATAATATAACAAATTTATCACTGTGTAAAATCCCCTATTCCCAATTTGTATTTATTTATTTTTTTAAATACAATTAACAAGGAGCCTTTTACGGCATACAGAATGTAGCTCCAGTACTTCAACCTGAAGTAGAACAGCAGGGCACGTGTAAGCTACACACCACACCCTTCTGCTAACTACCAAGAAAAACCACTGAGAGTTGCATCGTTTGCATTTACCAGTGGGATCAACTCTCCATATTGCTAAACAGAAAGAGTTGGCAAAACAACTGCCTTTAAAGCTGTGTTTAGCCCAAGCGGAACAAAAAAAAAAAAAAAGAGCACCACTGGAAAGAATAATCACTACAGAGAACTCCAATGTGTGTATCTTGCAACTATGACTAATGCTTTTAAACAGAACACATTGCATAAACAGAACACAGTACATTCTTAAAGATCCATGGATATGACAAAGTGCAAGCTGGTGTCAAATCCCACACCAAAATAGATTTACATAAATATCATTGCCATTTAAACAACTAGATGTTTAACCTACAAGCTCAGTTAAGCATTTTGATTCACGATTTGTTTAAAGACTTTCTGGTGTTGTTTCAATTACATGTGGTCTGTACTGGAATTCATTCACTGTTTTAAAGCACTCCTATATTATAGATTTTTTTTTAATACAGCATGATATAAAAAAGTGTTGTAAATGAAAGGCTCGACTTTCAAACTTCATGTGTTCTGAGAATATTCTCTCAATTGCATTTGATATTGCCTTTAATATGGCTTCTTTCTCCTTGGCAGTTCTTATTTATTTTCATATAGAGGCACTGTGTCTCCTGCAAGGTTATGCTTTTAATGTCTAATTCATTCATTACCTTTTTCTTCCTCGTGCTTTTTGCTTGACCCACTTTTAGGCCTCCCTCTCCCTCTGCGAATGTGCTCGGAATGGCTGTTTGTCCTGGAGCGGTTTCTGTTTTCTAAATCTTTGGTTGCAGTTGAGTTAATCTTTTCCCTGCGTATTCTTTCTGTTCTTCTCCTCTTTGCATCAGATTTGTTATCTGTAAAATTAAAAAGGTGGTAAATTATGAAAGCTACAACCTGGTTAGCCCTATGCATACACACACATTATTCCATGGCACACAGTTAAACTTTGATAACATACAAAAAATTATATTTCTGTGCCAGCATATCAGTTCTCTGGTCACTTAATGAGACCACTTACATCTGGATTAGGTATTAACCAATTTTGTTGGTTTCAGAATTACTGTACAGAACAAAGGGTAGGTTTTGCCAATTCCTTGCAAAATCTCTTCAGTAAAATATTTTATAGTCTACGTCCCTTTATTTCCGATGACTCGTTGAAAAGTCCTTGTTGATTTGCTATTATACAATATATTAAAGTGAGGGTAAATAAAACAGTGCTTTTAAATACACATCTGATTTTAATATTTACACATACGATATATACTGTAAGTTAAAACACATGGCATATGGTTGTGCATTTTTGACAACTGATCCTTTTACCGAACATGAAATTCAGCACAACAGCTGAAGAACTCATGAACAAAGAGAGGGTGTGGTCTTTTGTTCAACCAATAGCTGATCGGCTGGGTCAGAATACTCCAGAATAATGGTTCTCAATCTGTGGTCCATTGGCTCCTTTCAGGAAGGGTTACATAATCATGGACAGGACACAGCAGAATAGATTATAGATCCCATTGCAAACCTAGAATTTGAGACCTTAAAAACAGCTACAGATGAAGGAAGACAATGCACACATGGAGAATATCTCCAAGTAAAAAAAAAAAAAAAAAAAGTCTAAACTCTCCATCATATATAGTTTGAGTGTCAAATGTATTTGTTTAAAAAAAAAAAAAAGTTATATATCTTTCCGCTTTGGAGAAAAAAAAAAAAAAAGCTCCTCAAACAAGGTTCTATTATTTGCTATAAACATTAAACTGGAGGTTTTAAATGTTTCCATCGTAGTGAATTAATGAATGAAGCCTCCGTGCCAGTTTCATTCGCTCTGTAAACAGAGCTGAAACAACCCCCAATGTTTGCCTTGTTTGTGGCCAAGCATTTAAAAATGCCAATCGTGTACTTTTGTTGACAAGGAAAAGATACAGAAAAGGAGGCAAACACAAAGTTCACTACCCACGCATTGCTACCACTGAGCTGGAGAAGCAAATTAAATACAAGTGGCATTTTTAAATGCTTGGTCACTAACATGCCATATTGCGGTTTATGTCAGCATCGTTTTTGGAGCGATTGAGACCAGCACAGAGGCGAATATAACAAAATTGTCTTGAGCAGCAGAATTACACACTGAAACATATAATTATCGTAGCAGACCATTTAGATTTTCAAGGCAAACTGTTAAGTCGATTTCTTTGTTTCATCAAATCAATAAAAACACCAGCTGCAAATCATTTCTTTTCTTTGATTTCATCAAGTTGTTGACTTGTTAAATGTGTGCCTTTTTTTTCCCCCCCCAAAAGGAGGTTTTGCTTCTTGCAATCTATGCATTTGTATACGGTCATGCCTCCGAAAAAGATCAAATGTGACGAAAGGAATGTCACTCACTTATAAAAGTGTATATTTATTGTGAATTTATGTTGTGTATTGATAATTTATTAATTTAACTGTGCTTCGGCAAAAGTTAATTCTGCTGTGCATTGTACTATTTTGCACAGTAAAAATCCTCAACAGCCAATCAGCATGCAGAATCCAAACATTCATAGCTCATACTGTGCTGGTACCTCATGGATGTATTGTAACTTCACAGATTATAAATTCACATAAATCTGTTTCGGCTGTAATCATCAATTTAAAAACAAAACAGCCTGTTTTTTTTCCCCCCTCTTGTAAATTCATGTTAATGAAAAGTAAACTAGAATAATTCTTTAAAACTCCAATTTTAAAATAACTTCGTTCACAGAAACAGGCCCACTCATCGCACTGAAACAAAGAAAGGTAAGTCTATGGTTATTCTTAGTGTTAGTGATTTTTTTTTTATCTGCTTGTTTGAGTCACCATACTGTTATTGTGTGGTCCGCCGAGAAAAAAAAATTCAGATGGTCCATGAACAAAAAAAAGTTTGAGAACCACTGCCCAAGAACAACCAATCAAATTCACTCATATGGATGACCTTCAATTACAAATGGAGCTTCTGTTTTTCAGTGTTTATTCATTTCAGTGAATATTTTTAGCTTTTTTGAGTTATATGTAAAACGTTTTTTGGGGAGCCTTCGCTTTTTATACACTGTATGATATTACTGTTTTCAGTTTCTTTAGTTTTTTTTTTTTTTTTTCCTGTCACAATATGTATAGTAACCTTGACACCTTTCAATTGTACCCTCTGGTCCCGGGCACATTCTTCTGGGTTTTTTGTGTGTTTAGGCATTTTTTTTACATTTCGCCACAATTTCCAATTCTGTTTTAAAATTCCATGCACGTGTAAATACTTCCCAGCCTACTGCAATATAGCTTTAAATCTTGCGAGCAAGAACATCTCATTTTAAACCTCACAAACATGTTAGAATCCTCCAATAGAAATGTAGGCATGTGCTGCCAGTTGAGGCGGGTGTAAAGTATTCAGAAGTCATTAATGCCAGATACAACTCAGGAAGGAGGGAAATTACCCAACTGCACTGGGGAAGTTTTTTTTTTCTCTTACATGCATTTTAATTTATTTTTTCCCCCACTGGGAAAGGCGTCAAGTCAACATGAATTGAGTAACCATTTCCAGTGTTAGAAATTCACAGACTTCAATTATAAATAAAATGTAGAGCAGAAGACACTGGTAATAAATTCTGCACTTTCACCATGGAAACTGCAATTCTGAGTAGCACAGCATTAATATTTTATAACACATGTAACATTACAGTATCAGCTTTGGGGGAAAAAAAAAAAAAAAAAAGCATTTTCATTCGAACAATAGCTTCAATATTTTAGATTACTGGCTAATATTCTAAATGAACCAGAAATAATTCAGTCCTGTGAATTGTCACAGCTTCTTGGTTAGCTATGCATATTTAGTGGTTTGTTATCCTGTAAATGCAGAACAGTGTTCACTAACACATCTGCCTGTATTGCATCAGCCACAGTACACCGAACATACATGCACAAAGTGGTCTTTACTTTCCAGAAAATTAAAATCAATGTATCCACTTTGTACACCACCTACAATTCACGGCTCTGCATTTAGCTTCTAGGCCAGCATCAGACACAAATATAGTTTATCATATTGTATCCTCATAGAATCATTGGGATTGTAATCTGAGCTGCCCCACTCCCTTCGAAAGAAAACATTCCAGCAGTAACATTAAGCTACCTATTACCGGTGATTATAATAAAACAAATGTTGAATCCCAAAATTCAAACACTCTGTTTTTATGTAGTTAACAGATACCAAGAAATCTATTTTAGCGTACAAAACTGTTACAGTTTAAAAGGCACACTGGTCAAAGAATGGCCAACACAATTCATTTAAAAACGAAATACTGACATGACAATATCTGAATTCTAAGCACTGTTAGCTGGCCAATATCATTTTGGTAAGTACAGCTTCAGTTACTGAACTGAACCATTAAACAGGCAGCGAGTTGGAAGCAATGCATCACTGATTACTTTTACAGTGTTATTGTTACCAAACTGTGAATATAGCATGGAAAGAGAAGGGTTAATGGGCAGGAGTTGACAGCAGGGGCTGAACCTAGAAGCAACTGTCCCCTCCCCCATCCCCTCTTAGCATTCACTCAAATATGGTTGTCAGCCCTTTTTATCAAGTGCAAAATACTTGTAAATTTGAAAACTGGTGTTGTCTGTAACCATCACAACAAAGAACTAAAGAACATTAAAAAAAAAGAATGCAGCAAGCAAAATAACAATGCAGCACTGTAGAGAATTAGAGACATTTCAGGTTTCACAATCCTTTAGAAATTACCAATGTTAGGTAAATACCTATCGGAACTTAGCAAACATTTAAAAACAGTTACTGTTTTCAAAATCAACCTGTGCCTATCCCATAGCATTAATACATTTAAGAGCATTAACACATTCACGAGCCATAATACTGCTTCACAAATAAAGTAATACATATTAATGTGGTAGTCAGGCCTGGTGGGGTGAATCCGATAAACTTAACTGAGACTTCACTGAAAATGTAGTATTATACTAGTGTCAGGATTTTACATTAAAACGTCTGTATTTCAAGTACAAAAGGTTACTTAATATTGGGAAGCCTGGTCTTTGAAAAAAACAAATATATGGACCTAATCTGGCAGTAATGCTTGGTTTCAATTTTAACATGTTTGGATTCAATAGCACAAAATGACTAATGAATTACCTACTGATGATGATTTCTCTGCTTGTTTGGCATTTAGAAGTTTCCGGCTAATAAACACATAGCCACAGGGACACCCTTTGCACGCTACAGGAATCTAATTTAAAAAAAAACATAAATAAACATTTACACAATGCACACGTCATTTGAAAGACTTTCTTGATACCAGTTTCATAAAGTTCGTTTACAACATTAGGGCAGTAAATATAAATGCAAAAAAATTGTCAAATTATGTAAAATAAATAGAAAAGCCAAATGGCTCATTTTAGGAAGACTCACAAGTTCAATAAATACACGAAGCTAATTACAGAACTGAGCTTTAAATCGTATTTTACTGTATCTGACAAAGTTAACTTCATCAGTTTTTATTAAAATCAAAGACATACGAGACGTATGGAACTTACATATATAATTGTATGTTCTGGCCATTTTAAATACTGTTAAAATAAAATAATAATAAAAAAAACACTGCTTGTTTTCTGATATACTAAAAGGTATTTTGCAATGAAATCTCCAGTGTTAGTCTAACTAAAACATGCGCTTTTAATTTTTTTTTTTTTTTTAAATCTCCATATCGCGTTGAATCCCCCCCCCCCCCCTCCTCTTAACATGTTACATTCTTTCCATGAAATGTGATATTCGACTATTTTAAAATATCACATTGTTGACGTAGACTTTTAAAAAAATCTCCCCAGATAAAACACATTTCTCGCAGGATACTGTTTTTTAACAAAAGGAAAACCTCAAGAGTTAGATTTAAAGTTTCCCTCTAGAGTTCAAACACGTCCGGTTCTATTCTAAATTAAATAACGTAAAATGAAACTTTGTTACACACTCAGTCGAAATTAACACCAGCCCTAAATAATTATTAATAAAAAACACACATACGCACATCCGTACTGAATGCAAATCTTTATGAAACCACTACCTCATATACAGCTATCCCGCAATTAATTTATTAACGTTAACCATGTTAATATTATTTAAAAAATAAACACAAATGCATATAAATCCTTACCTGTTGATCACACTCTGGACACGATTTGGTGGCCATTTTTACTTTTTTGGCTTTATTTCCAGACATGCTTACTACTCTGTGCTGCAAATTTTATAAATAAACTGTTTGATCGAGCGATATTTTATTCAGTAACTATAAGTCAACTCTGCCTTCCTAGCCAAAAAAAAAAAAAAAAGTGCAGCTGACTCGTCCCCGACCACTCTCCAGCACTCTCACCAAACCGGCAGCAAACCCACTGCTGAATTGAGCATGCGCTTTTCTGCCTGCTGGTTTTATTGCTTTTAACGCACAGCTGGACTGAGCGTGCGCAAATTCAGTCCTTATACGTTTATGGGTTTGCAAGATAGCTGGATTTCGTCTGCCTTAGAGAAAGCATGCGTTCACATTTTATTTGCTGCAAAGTACTGGTGCTTTCATTTTTGTTCATTCATAGACTGTAAATCCATGTGGCTTTTATGTATATTATATGCTAACTTTAAAAAAAAAAAAAAAAAAAAAAGCAATAAACTGCTTTTTTTAACTGCCCGAATACTTTTGTCTGCAACTGTGTTTGTGTGTATATATGTAAGCAATAAGGCACGACAGGGTGTGGGACCTACTCTAATATGCACACGCCCCGGGTGCGTTATAAAGCACGAAAAAGGTAAAAAAAAAAAAAAAAAAAAGTTACATTTTTTTTTTTAATTAAATATCCTTCTACCTCTGCCTGACCTTAGAAAAATAGCCCCTTAAAACATTAAAAATGAATTAAATTAAGTATTAATTAAATAATAATAAGTATTAATTCAATAATAATTTCAGATGCTGCATTGAACATTGCCATTGAAAGTGCAGTTTTGATTTGCTACACTTCTTGTAATTCTTGGTTTATTCGTTACATTTTAATGTAAAATATTACTGCCCATTTTCATCATGATGCAGCACGGGTGAGTCTGCCTTTAAATCACGCAGCACAAATAAGACTGCCTTTAAATCACGCAGACCCTTCCTCACAAGACCTGCAATAGTTTCAGGTGAGAGTGCATTGTTTTTTTAATTCATCCTTTGTTATCCGGGGTAGTAATAGTAGGTATCCATACCAGATGTGTGCTAGTACAGCTTCACAGTGGCCAGAAAGACGTTATTATTTGCATGGAATACACGGTTACTTGTCAAACTGACTTTTCTAGCTTGGTAACATGGAGAACTACTGGGCCAGTGATAAGAAACAATTTAAAACAATGCAGGGCACAACAGAAGACATGATACCCTCGTACCTGGACCCATTTAAAAGGTACGGCAGGAACTGTCGAGATGAATTTATAAATGTTCAGCCTCACATCATACAGCTGTGCAGGGGCGTGGGATAAGGAAACGCCGTAGTTCAGGGAGAAGGCACAGATCGACCAGAATGGCGAGTTTTGAATTTATTTGAATACATAAGTTTGCTTTTTTTTTCACTACTTCAATTGATCAGTGGTGTCAGGTTCAGATTCATTCAATAGCTCATGTACACTTCGTTTTCTCAAAAATTAAACATTTACATAAATCTCGTCGGTCATGTTTATTACGATAAATTCCAATATGTCTGACGTTTTTATTTTTAAATTCTAGGTGTATGGATATCTGCCAGTGATTTGTCCGTTTTTGAAAAAAAGTGCCGACACATGGTGATATGCTTTAATATCAACACCCCCATGTGACCTATTTTGACCAATCATTATAGAGTATGTATATCTATACACTGAATTTTACTACCCTTCCAGTATGTGTGTTATCACATTTCCTATTCATAAGCAACAAAAAAATATATACCACTGCATAACACATTTGGAATACAGTTTTATAAGCATTCATGAAGAATATTTCACAGTGGGAGAGATCCACAATCCGCTTGAATGTAGCTCTTCTGTAGACTTTAGGGACTGAGAGAAAGCTGGTTGCTACCTCTTTCCAAGCACATGAATACATCACATGGCTTGCATTGCATGCGAAAACAACAGACCAGTTTATTTAAACACATAGAAACCTTATGAGCGGTTTACATGCAGATTTATAACACTTCCTGTTTTTAACTGTAATTTGAAAAACAAAATGGAACAAAAGCTTAATAGCTCTGTGAAAGGAAACTAGAATATTAACCCTAAAACATATCGCTCAATGGAAATGCACATTTGTTTAACTGTAACATTTATTTTTTTTCTTTTTACAGATTTTACAGCAACTTCCTTTTTTCTTTAATGCACAGCATTATACATTTACAACAAGCTCCAGCATGGGCCAGGGCCACAGGGGGCCTCCCATTATACAAACATTCTATGGACCTGCTAATGAACCCTCCACCCCCCCTGTTCTGAGACCTCAAACCAACTGCCTTGGCAGAAACAATCTCATACCTAACCCCATCCTCCCCATCCCCCCCTCCTGCTGCCCCACTGCCTCTTTCAGTGCAACAGTCAGATCAGCCTTGCACGCCCATTTCCAACTCATAAGTGACAGCCATGTCTTCAGGCTAATTGCACATGCCTAATTCAATGGTACATTGTAAACTGAATGCATTTTATTCAGAGTGTATCTGATTACAGAATTGCATTTAAAAAAAAATGTAGGTCAACTATAAAATGTTTAATGTAAAGTAATAAATGTTTGTGTAATGTTTATAAAATGTATCACAATACATTAGTACAAATATACAGTGTATGCCTATAACTATAAATTAATGAATTACTATATATGTATATATATAAAATTTAAGTTTTTTCAAAATACAAAATGCATTTCATCAAAATATATTTCTTGTCTTTTAAAAAAATAAACATTCTTCCTTCAGAATATTAGAATGTTGTTTAATGTAATTTTTTATTAGGTTTATTCTTCAAGCCACCCTAGGATAAGACAGCGGGTCTCCACTCAGATAGATGGTCCCCATTACTTCCAGTATTGGGTTGTTTTTCTGTTAGGCTTCTGTCGTAGTTCCCTGATTGCCAGTTGAGCTTGCAGCAGCCTACAATGCCTGCTTGTTAATGTTGATTATATCTCATATCTCAGACCACTTCTTGCATCTTTAACTGACTCACATTGCAGAGTAATTTCCTGCTTCTTTAAACACGATTTTAAGCTGTGTTTAACTACAGCCTGTCGTGATATGATCTTTTATAAGACATGGGGTGCAAACATATTCCTACAGTACATTCCATTGCTAGTACAAATATACCACGATATGTAGATCTAGAATATTTATCATACATAGCTTTGTGAAGCTTGAATAAGCACAGAACATAGTTCCAGTAATTTGTTAAGGCTATATTAGCATAGCGTATCTGTCACTAGAGAATCCGAAGAAGCAGACAATGTAATGTTGTCATTGGTAGATTAAATACATGTATGGGAGCATCATTTAAAATTCAGGTAAATTGCTCAACTTTAGATTTTTGCATGCATACACACTTTTGTAATTACAATGAAGGAACAAAGGAGTTGTTTTGCATGCCTGACATCCAGGAACGAATTGCTTATGATGTCGTTGGGAACTGGGGGAGCTGTAAGTAATTACCTTCTATTTTTGCTGTGTTACAATAATTCAGAGGAGACTTTTCCATGCATTTAAACTAGATTAATGAATATGTACATTGTCGGGTGTGTAGAAAAAAAAAATGCTACAGAAAGAAAATCAAGTTAAATCTAGTTAAGAGAGTCAGTGCAAAATAAACAGCCACATAAAACACAATTTGAATCAAGTGGTCCGTTAAGAGACCTGTGACATGTTGTTTAATTAAATAGTATTATAGTGTATGTGTCTGTGTGTGTGTGTGTGTGTGTGTGTATATATATATATATATATATGATAGATAGATATTAATTATATCATATGATATATTCACACACATACACACACACAAAATCTACTTTTGAAATAATTAACATATTAAGAAGTGTTTAAATAATATATAATGCAAAAACAAAAAAACAAAAAAAAAAATAGGTACAATTGCTGCGACAGCGATTGAAGAATCTCATCAGTAACCGTTTTGATCCCAAGTCAGCCACAAGAGGGGCCCATGTTGATAGAAACACAAAGAATGTATTGAAAAGTACAAATAAACCATGTTGCATAAGTCATGCAATACAATTACTGCTTTTCCTTAAAAACCAAAGAAATACAAAAATAAACACAGGACATGAGAGTTCAATATATTATGTTGTGTGGTTTGGCATTTAATAATCTACAAATAACAACAGTAATAATTTAATTTGCAAGTAGTTTAAAACAAAGCTTTCTCCACAGATGTTGACAGGATGTTTTTATTTATTTATTTAATCCAGATAAAACTGGAATTTGATGCTTGAAGGAAACAAGAACTGAGAATGTTTGCAGTCCTCTGACAAACTAATCCTCTTCATATCTTCTACAAGTCAACTGTTGTAATTCTTAAAAAAAAAAAAAAAAGAAATCCTTGAATCTCAACTATGTAATTATGTAAAGCCTTAGGGAGAGCTGGGCTCTGCCCCTTCTTGCAAACACAACCACTCCTCTAAGTATTCTCCAACGCTGCAGAGTAAGTGAAAAACAAAGGGCCAACTGAAACACAGCAGAGAAGCCGAATTCAAATGCAAACCTGGTTCACACATCATGCAAAGTACATTACGAATGTACAACTTTTTGAGGCATTTATAAACCCTTACTCATTTAGTTTGGAGATCTTGCCAACCAGTTGTTGGTGCAAACATGATTTATATATAAATGTATTGCAAATAGGAAGTTCTTACCTGGTATTCACTATGGATTACTGGCATTGTGTTTATCTACATAAATGCTTTCTGATTTCACTTAGAAAAATGATACTTTGGTATTTAAATGTGTCCAACTGTTGCAGGGCTAGCTTCATAGTGTGTGCTACTGATGTGTAGTTTACAGTCTGAAACAGCGCTATACAATAGGTGTCTGGCTCACACAGACTGGAAACATGTGTTCATTTTATTTATTTATTTATTTTTTAAGTATTTGGGGTCAGAACATAAGATCCAAGACGTGCTTCTGAAGAGGTGGCCATTGTAACTGGTTTTTTTTTTGTTGTTTTGTGGTGTTCTGTTTTTTTGCAGTTTACTAGCATGCTTACATTGTTTTGTTTTGCTTATCATGGTTATGTCGTGCACCATATTCGCACTACACATTCTAACAGCTGTGGTTAATCTATCTGTCTGTCAGCACACATTGCTCCCTTGCCAGGTTAGAGGCGCGTTTCTGTAACCGTCAGCAATTCGTGATGCACGCTGGGAGTTGTAGTTCTCTTAACCGATGCCCTCGTTTGCTATTACGTATTCAGCTGGTGAAATGACTCCAATACCCAAAAACCGCTAACAATAGGTACTGTTACAAACGCATCCTCGCGCTGAACAGAAACGAGTAAAAATAGGCAGGAGACTTTCATCGGTGAAACGGGTAACAGTACGACATGTTTTCTAAAGTATCTTTATCTACGATTATTAACTAATAACGTTTACTACGAAATAATAGGTAAAAATGCATCGTTGTCAAGCGATCGCTAAAATATCTTTAAATGCTGGTGTTTTCGACCACTGTCATTTAAATATGAACGCTCTCAAAACGACTCGCTGCCTGTCTTCGTCAGTGATGCTACTGAAACGATTTGGAAAATCGTTTCAAGTGACCGGAGTAAAGCGTCTGAGCACAGCCGAAGCAACAGCAACACTTTCCAAAGAAAATGGCAAAACCCGAGACAAAGTGCTGACCATGGAGACCCTGAACCCCCATGTCAAGGCGGTGGAGTATGCAGTGAGGGGACCCATTGTCATCAAAGCGGGAGAAATCGAAAGAGAATTGCTGCAGGTACTAAAGGACTTTTCGTTTTGACATGCTTCTACCAGTGTTTCTTGTATACAGAATACTGTTTAGTTTTTAAAGCTTGCAGGGCACATTCTTAACCCGTGTTCCAGGTATAGTTGCACTATGTTTTAGATTACAGTGGCGTGAACGCTTAAGGTAGGAAGGACGTGTCTGGATGTCGCTGAAATTAGTTAAATAAATAAATAAATTCATAAACCAGTCTGTTTACTAGTGCTTGCTTGCGTCAGACGAAGATGATCTGCAACACCCACACCCCCACGAAGGCACACCTCCCGTGATGATTGGTGGATTTAAAGGCGTTGTCTTCATGTGCTGGCAACAACACCTGTGCAGACTTTGTCATTGTGGGTGGCAATGATAGGTCACGATGCGCAAATTCACAGGGTGTAGAAACAGCGCTTAAAATGGCACATTTCACAATGTCGTTCATCATCTGGTAACTCATGTGACCTTTAACGTAGAAGCTGTATCCGTTGATTCAGAATGTTAGTTGCCATATAACGGCTTTGAGTGCACTGTCATCTCGTGCAACTTTTATTGAAACTAATCAAATGTTAAATGCATTAACTACAAAAAGATTTTCTGATTCAGTAAGCCTGTACAGAACAAACGTGCTAGGAGAAATCGATCTTTGCACAACCAATTTTTTTTGCAGGTGATATATAAATAGACAGGGCATTGTTTCTAGTAAGCACAGACAGCCAATCTTTTGTCTTCCACTTCCCGCACCATGTAGTATGCAGGAAACTTCTTGTTCATTGTAAACCAAGCATTCTGGCCAGATCTATTTGATCTTGCCAGGCTTGCCAGTTTTTTTTTGTTTTGTTTTGTTTTTTTTTCCCCATGCAAAGAAAGAACTTTAATTTCACATCAGTACTGTCTACCATTTCAGTCGTTGATTATCATATGAACATCTGGAAAACAATTCCCTCACAGAACAGAAACCTGCGTGTTACAAATTGTTTCTTCTGAAGAACCTTTTATGTTTTTAAATTGGCAGTAGAATATTTCAACGTGGGAAAACACACTTTCTTTTGCAATTATTTTATTGTCTTTTTTCATTTCCATTAAAGCTGCAGTGCCTAAACACAGATATTACCAAGTCAATCATCAACCCTTTCACCCCCTTGTTAGTTTCTGAGTAAGTTTCACACCAGTGTGCATAGGAAGAATTGGGAATCCACAGATAAGCATATATCATTTGAATGTTTAGATCATGAAACTGAAGAGTAAAATGTAAGGGTTGAAACAGCAAGCGGAAATAAAACACTTCATTGTTTTTACTACTGGTTGAATATTGCATGTAAGAATCTATGTCAAAGATCTCAAATACTAAATCAGGTCTACTGTTTTTCATTGAAAATGGGGATATGGTTCTCAATCAATTAAACAGCTTTAATAGAATCCTCATATTGTGCTATTCCCACTGTTGCTTGTCATTGCAGGGAATGAAGAAGCCTTTTTCAGAGGTCATCAAGGCCAACATTGGAGATGCTCATGCTATGGGGCAACAGCCAATCACCTTTCTCCGCCAGGTAATAGCCATGATTAGAGAGATGTAATCTTAAATAAATCTGGTTCAGTGTGTTCTGCTCCAAAACCAGCATCTATAAAGATAATATCCAGCTCCTTTGGAAACCAAATCATACATCGTGTTCTACTAATATACATTTTTTATATATTTGTAAGAATAGGCAATATTTTTTTTTTTTTAAAACTGCCACTCTTAGCAGATGTTTTACTAAATGTTTTGCTTATATTTATTTCAAATGTTCAGTTAAATACAGCAAATGTATAATTTTGATCCAGTTTTGTGTTACTGTATGTTTAATAAATGTAATGTGCAGTGTGTGTATAATCTCATGTTTTTGGTTCAGGATAGGTAAAGCTTTTACAACAACAAAAGCATAACTGTGCTTTTCCTTTTCAATTGTCCACTGAATTACTGTAGGAATTATTTTGTTACTGTGTGGAATTCCCTGGCAAGAGAGCAGTAGCAGGTTATTTTAAGCATTGCTTTCCACACTATGCCTAGGCTGGATCAGGTTAGTTTTGGCCCCACCTTGACCCCCATCGCTTTTACAGTTGCGCTTATTTTGCTTTGTGCTGGGCAAGGTTACCCCAATGGTTTCTTGAAACTTGGCTTGTGTTTTTGATATCGCCACTTTAAATGGTCCAGAGTGAAGAATGAAACAGAATCTTTTAACATGAACAACCCTCCATTTTCTGCAGAAGCTGTTTGCGTGAGTGAAGTCAACTGTAGCTTGTAGTGTGAATTGACTTGAACTCTTCTGTTTGTTCTACAAAGCTGCCTATACCTGTACTTTCTGGACTGCTATGAAAGCTATCTGTTTGGAAAGCTGTCTGGTTTCTGTGGTTGTGCCGACGTCACTGGTAGTTAGCATCAGCTGCATAGCACATGGTATAAGCATATCAGTGGTATTTAGTTTCATGAAAGCATGACTGAAGTCACCAGTAGTTAGAAAATAGGGAAACTACTGTATGTAGAGCCTCTTTATATTGCAAATAAAAATCTCAGATAATAACATTTTTCTTTTTCAATTTACCTGTGCCCCCAACGTTCAGTTGTTGAGAAATCACTCTGAATGAAGAACTCATCATATTGCTCTTTGTGTTCAGGTAGTGGCTCTTTGCACATGCCCAGAGCTGCTGGACAGTCCTGTTTTCCCAGAAGACTCTAAAGCAAGAGCCCGTCGGATTCTGCAGGGCTGTGGAGGGAATAGCTTGGGTATGTGTTCAAGACTTTTCCTGTGCATTTGCTAGATGGTATTCTACTACATGCTGTTGTTGTAGGTCATGGAGACCGCCCTTTTTATGTTTGCACCCGTATTGTGGTGCAGGCATTCAAGGCTAGTAACAGAGGTCGCGTTAAGGCAGAATTTGGCGTCCTAGATGCAAAACAAATCCAGACAGAAAAATATTTTGTCTTCCGTTCATTGGATGCACAGAATTGGAATGGGACACAGACATGCATATTCATGCTAATCTGTTACACTGCAGCAATGACCGTAAAATACTTACTTGTTTAAAAACTGTTCTGCTATATAACAGCATTGATTAAGGTACACTCCAGTCCTGTTGGTGGCAGCAATAAGCCTCATATTTGGCTTTGCCAGCAATATTAAGGATATTTATTTTTAGGCCCTGTCCACACTACATAACCGATCTTGAGAACCGTACTCAAAAACGTTTTAATTAATCCAGCTTGAACTGTAGCATCCACACTGTAGTATCGTTTCATGTTTGGTTGGGCGTAATGCGTACACACATTAATGCTATTAGAGTAGTTTGGTTACAGTTCCCATCAGCGCCGTGAACATTGGAAATTAATACAGTAGTATTCCACCATGCACTGTGTTTTATTTTAAAGTAATGTGCTATGCCCCATATTAACAGAGATCCATATTGCTAAGAAATAAAACAAGTATTTTGGAAAAAGTAAATGCGAACACACACACACACACGAGTAGGGCTTGTTGAGTTTTATTTTAATCAGGTGACAAATTTAGCTGATTCTGTTTCATAATTAAACGCAGAAAAAGCTGTTAATTGCAAAACAATCTTTGCTTTTATCTTCATACTTGCCTGAGCCTAATTCTGGTCCCTTTAATTTTATTTCAAACAGCTGACAAATTACGTGACTTGTTCATCCCCGATCCTACTTTTAACTTGCATTTCATTTTTGCAGCCGCCTAATTTAACGTTGTGCTTTTGTTGTTTTCCGCACTAGTTTAACAGGGAAGCCCTTACAGATTTTTTCTAAGCATAAAAAATATTTTTTTGTTTGGTTTTTAGCTAAGCAGTCAGCATCTTCAGAGGATTCTCATGAAGATTGCTCATCTGCATCTCAGCCATTTACTTCTTGAAAGAGCTGCTGAGCAAAAAACAAAACAAAACAAGAAAAAAAAAACATGTGCACGGATGTACAGTTTTTCAAGAATCTTCGCTTAAAGAGTTGCTGTTGCTGTTATTTTTATGCAGAAAAATATTAAAACACTAGTAGATGAAGGCAACAAACAGTGCTTAGAATCCTGTCTCATTGTCATGTGAATGGTCTACTGTTAGTATATTTAACAAAGAAAAAAGTGTGTCTGTGTTTATATGTATAGCTATACACAGACAGATATTTATTAAAACTACTACATGCCATAGAGTTAAATGTTCATAAAAATATACCAAAATGCACATCCCTGGAGTCTCTTAGCCTTTGTATTAAAAAGAATATTTGATGGATGTGACGCAAAATTTTTGGCATGTGCGTTTCACGAACGCATGGACAACGCGACCTCTGCTAGTAAAGTCTTGAACAGTGACACTCATTCACTGCTTCTTTAGTTATGACAAACTCCTCTGGATTCATCCCATCTTCTACATGACTTTTTGAACAGGTTTTCCATGATTAGTGCTAATCGGAGTTTGTTAATCCAGACAAAACCAGTTCTGTGTTATAATAAATAAAAGGCGGGTTTTCCCCAGAACAGCTTGATCATCTTTGATGTTTTGTTGCAGGCTCATACAGTGCTAGTCAGGGCCTGGACTGTATCCGAGAGGATGTTGCCATTTACATGGAGCAGAGAGACGGGGGCGTCCCGGCTGATCCAAATAACGTCTACCTCACCTCGGGAGCTAGTGATGGCATTTCTGTAGGTGCAGTCTTTGTGCTGTTGTTTCATTACATTGGTGTGACTTGCTTTACCATGGTGCTCTGTATTGCTTTATGTGGATATTAGATATTGGATCTGACTGTATTTATTTAACTTCATAGATCAATATTTCTAATGAGGTTTGTGTGATACCTGGGCTTATAGCAAGTATTGTATTCTGTTTTTGTTGTTGTGTTGCTGCAGACTATTCTGAAGCTGCTGGTGTCAGGAGAAGGGTTGACTCGCACAGGCGTGCTGATTCCTATCCCCCAATACCCCCTCTACTCTGCAGCCATATCCGAACTGGACATGGTCCAGGTTAACTATTACCTGGATGAGGACAACTGCTGGGCTATGGATGTCAATGAGCTGCACAGAGCCTTGAGCACAGCCAGGAAATACTGCAATCCCAGAGTGCTGTGCATCATAAACCCAGGCAATCCAACTGGTGTGTCTCTGAACAAGCACAATGGACAAGGGGGGGGTTTCCCTAAATAAGAGGGCTATTTAATAGTCAGCAATGAGGCTGTGAGAATCTTTTTTTTAAAGTTGCAGAAAAATAAATGAGGTTAAAAATATAAATATTTGTTTGCTGTTGGGGAATGTCAGGGGATAAACTGCCTTGGAGATGGGAGTGGGGGGGTCTATATGTCCCACTCCAGGCAAGTTGTCCACTTCGATGTAAAATCCTGACATGGGGGGGAGGCGGGAAGGGAATGTAAATAAAGTGGAGTAAATGAGACTAGGTTTCATGTGGAACAGGTCTGAGTAAACACAACTTTAGTCAGTTTATTGTGAAACCAAAACACTTGTTTTTAGTATTTCATAAGGTGAACCTAATAAGCATATTTGAATTGTTCAGGTCAGGTTCAAAGCAGGAAGTGCATTGAAGAGGTCATTCACTTTGCTTACAAGGAGAACCTTTTTCTTCTGTCTGACGAGGTAAATAAAAATAAAATCTCATTTGTGCAGGATGCGCCCTATAGCCTGGAGATCACAGATTCAAATCCATGTCACTACTGACCGTGACCGGGGGTTCCTAGGGGGCGGCGCACAATTGAACAAGCGCCGCCTGGGTAGGGAGGGCTTAGGCCGGCAGGGGAATACACGGTTCACCGCGTACCAGCGACCCCTGTGGCTGATAGGGTGCCTGCGGGTCTGTAGTGGAGACATTCAGATCTGTGTTGCCCTCCGGCACTATAGGTCTGGTGGCTTCGCTGTTGATCTGCACTGCGAAAAATTAGGGCTTGGCAGGAACACGTTTCGGAGGACGCGTGTTTCAGCCTCTGTTTCCTGAGTCGCCGGGGAATTGCAGCGGTGAACCAGGATAAAAATAATAATTGGGCATTCCAAATTGCGGAGAAAACCAAGGTAAAAACCATTGGCGACGACTAAATTTAAATCAAATTAACTGAAAGTGGTGTCTAGTAAATCGTGTGGAATTACTATCCTTGGACATACGCTCAGTATAACTTCTAATTGATTCCTCTGGTATCTGTCAGGTTTATCAAGACAACGTCTATTCTCCAGACTGTAAGTTTCATTCCTTCAAGAAGGTCCTGTGTGAGATGGGGCCGGAGTACTTCAACAATGTGGAGTTGGCCTCCTTCCACTCAACTTCCAAAGGATACATGGGAGAGTGAGTATATGCTGTACTTTAAGACATGTAATAACCGTTTTAGCATGGGTATCGAGTTTCTGGCTCATCAGTGTTGCACGTAACTCGTTTTGGGATACTGCTGGCCGAAAGTGATCGTGAAAATTAAAAGCACGGTGCTCAACAAGAATGCATCCGAGCATGAAACTGAGTACGGCCACGTTGGGCTGTGGAAACAGATCCCTCTTGCTAATGAAGTCCTGTGTTCCAATCTGTGTTGATGCCTGCCCCCTAGGTGTGGCTACAGAGGTGGTTACATGGAGGTGATCAACCTGGAGCCAGAGGTGAGAGCTCAGATGATGAAGCTGTTGTCGGTCCGTCTCTGCCCTCCAGTGTCGGGACAGGTGGCCATGGATGTCGTGGTTAACCCCCCGCGGTCTGGAGAGCAGTCGTATGAGCAATTCACCAAGGTCAGAATGTAAAACATGGAATGCCTTTCATTGATCAAAATAATTACAGAAGGATCTTAGTAATGACCCTGTAGCATGTGATTCATTGATTGAATGAAAACAAGCTTGTCTTAGCCAGTGTTGGAGGTTTCTGTGATATTTCAGACAGGCTTGTGCTGTCTGGTGTTGGTTTTCTGAACCGATGCTAAGGAGCAAATAAACATTCATAAGTCTGGTGAAATCAGTTTTAAAAGAACCAAACACAATCCTTTCTTGGGTTTTCCAACTGGTATGAACATCTAAGACACATTTTACAGCAGGTGGCCATTGTAATTTGCATGCCAGTAAATACAATGCTGTCCTATGTGTTTATTGTCCTGCTTCTTTATTTTGCGTGATCTGCAGGAAAAAAAATCAGTATTGAGTAACCTGGCTGAGAGGGCTAAGCTCACAGAGGAGATCCTGAACACAGTCCCTGGGATCCGTTGTAACCCTGTGCAGGGAGCAATGTACGCCTTCCCCAGGATCTTCATTCCTCCCAAAGCAATCGAAGAAGCCCAGGTTTGTGGACAGCCCTTTACAGTGGGATAAATCTTACAATCAGCACGTTGGTCATGTAATAAATTGATCTAAACACCACTTGTTAAATAAATAATAAATTAGGTTATGAAGCATTTAAGGGTACATATTCATATATATATATATATATATCATATATATATATATATATATATATATATATATATATATATATATATATATACACACACACACCGTGTCACGAGGACTCGCAATATTTTACCCTCCCCACCTCTTGCAACGTCCTCTGTGTCATGTCGTGTGAAGGACCGATTTTATGTTTTATTTTATGGGGGAGAGATATTAAGTGTACATCCCCTCGTTTTACAATTCAAAGACACTTAAGCAAAAATGTTCGTGGGTACATTAGAATTAACTGTTAAAAAATGGTTTTTGTATTAAAGCCTATTTAGGCAAAGTAACATTCCCACTCGTGGATCGTTTTATTTATCAGTTTTTAAACTGTAACCAGCCTGGCTAAACAGTGGTTGGGAGTTCAGTTCGAAGAGACAGACAAGCAAACCAAGTGCGAGTAGGAGAGCGGGTCAGGAAAGGGGAAGAGGGATTGGGCTCGCCTCTGGTTCGGCTGCCAGAGCGGGGCTGAAGCGCCTTGTCTCCTGGAGAAATCTGCAGCTCCTCTTGTAGCAAAAAAGTAAATACATTGGGAAAGATAACCACGTAATAGGTCTAATATTTATTGAGTCATAAAACGAATGCTGAATAAGATGTTTGTTATAAAGTGCCAGCGCAGCTTTTCTTCAGTTCAGATACTGTATCAAAAGGGAGAGATAGAACAGAAGTTAGACCGAGAAGTTTTTTACAGTTTGAACAACATCGGTACTGTATTTACTGTAGAAATATTGCATGAATCACTAGTATAGGGAATTGGGGGACATGCTGTAGGAACGTTACATCCGAGACGCGTTATAATCGAGAGCCTTATAGCGAGGGAGCACTGTATATGTATGCCGTAAATGCCAAGGAGGGTCCAATTTTAATCTATTTGGTAGACAACCCCCTGTCCCTTCCATGTATTTGGTGTTGATTACAGTTTGTGGAGAACATCAACAGAGATTCAGAACTGCTAGGAGTGACAAATCATTTGGAAAAGTCCATGGATGTTTATTACAGAATACCAGATACTTTCTGGCGATGCACAGTAAAACCCTTGCTTTGTCTTTTAGGTACTGGGTATGACCCCAGACATGCTGTACTGTCTAAGACTGCTTGAGGAGACTGGGATATGTGTTGTGCCAGGCAGTGGATTTGGGCAAAAGGAAGGAACCTACCACTTCAGGTAATGGAACATTTTGTTTCATATATTCTTTACTCATCTGAAGGAGTGGTAACTAAGGATATTAAATAAAGCTAACAGTAGGTAAAACAACTGATTTGAATGCAGCGACATCGTTAAAGTGAATGAATAAGATTTTTGAAGAACTGGCTTAAGTGAAGTATGTTTCTAGTAATGGTTGTTGATGGATTCTGAGTCAAGATAAATATAATTGAAACGGTTGTAGTTTTGATTTTTTTTTTTAATGTACTGAAGTAAATGTTTTTTGTTTCTCTAGAATGACCATTCTTCCACCTTCTGAGAAGCTGAAATTGCTCCTAGAGAAAGTTAAAGACTTCCACATTAAGTTTCTACAAAGATATGCTGCACTGGATGCCGTGTCAAGATAAATGTTAAGAAGCGAAGATGCTTGGTTTACTGTAGAATATTTGGCTTGAAAATGGGGATGGGGGGATGGGAAAATTAGTCAGTAACATTGTTTGCCCTTACTTCTGAGAAATTTGCTGAAGTCCTAGCTCATAGAAATGTGTAATATCTACTTAGAAATTTAAAAAATCCAAACGATTGTTTCACTATTAACTGTTTCATAGTATTATGTAAGGATATTTTTCATTAATATAGCAGGACTTATGGAACTGTTGCTAATAATTCATATTTGTATATGTTTTTAAGAGGTCCTTTAAAATGAGTTTGCCTATCCATAGCTGTTCTTGCAAAAACCCAATACCCAAGTGCCCTCTTAAAGCTTCAATCACAGCTGGGCTATCTGCCTTTTCAGTTTTTTCTATTTTTGAGGTGTTTCATACTTTTGTATTTTTGTAATGTATGTTTTATACAGTGCCTAGCAGATCATCAGTGTGCATAAGTTTGCTAATGCATTTATGGTCTGGATTGCAGTCAAGTGCAAACGACATCTGCATGGTTAATGTATTTCGTACTGCAAAATTAATTAATTCAGTTGGGCAACAGCATCAAGAAACATGGCAGTGTCGTGGAAGCTCACACATTTTAATGTCTTCTTTTCATCCTATAAACAACCAAATATGAAGCTGTTGTAAGTATAATGCCAGTCAGATCAGACATGGCTAAGAACAGTTAATTGCATACAATTGTAGTGGAGAAATAGGACATCATTACAGTGTTCATTATAAAAGGTCTCATATCTGCTAATCATTGTATTAAACACTACAACTGTGACAAATGTAGATGAAAGTGGATGGATTTAAAATCTGGTCCAAAGAAAGTTGCTTAATGAGATTTTCCAAAAAAGTAACCTGCATGGCACTAGAGTTTAGAAAGTGCTGCTAGTGACTATTTACAACACCGCTTTACTGAAACATATCAATTATTTCATAAAAAGGTGCTTGGAGTTAGGAAAAGTTGAAATGCCATGGGGAAAATAGCTTGTCTTTAAATAGGCAAGCTCATCATTATATTTGGTCTCAAATAGGGGTTTTAATGTTGACGTTATCTGTTGATGGAATAATCATCCGCTCTGCGATTGATTTTATTGATCAGTTATTTTTTAATCATTCACAGGTTACAAGTGTGATTAATCAATTAAAACCCCTAGTCTCAAACAATTTTTATTGGTTTACATGGTAACTCTGATCCCTGTTCATAAATCCTAAACTAGAGTTATTACTCAAGGCATTCTGTTTAGATATATTTTTATATGTATTATATATATTTCAATTGAGAACTTTTAACTCAGCTGGGGATGTTATAAACCTAAAAGGCATTAAAACCATCTTGTAGGTTTCACGCAGTTTTCAAAGTAGACTTTCTTTTATTGAATTTGATATTCTACACGGCTCCAAATAACCAAAGGGTATGCTGAGATATTAAGCATGTGTATACAGGCACTAACTGACCTACTTATGAGAGGTTTTAAAGAACGTAATGTACACATATACTTTGTTTGGAGCCGTGTACACTGTCAGCTGATTAAAACTCATTTATTATGTACTGTGGGCTATAACTATAAGTTTACATGTAACACTAAACTGCACGTCTTGCATGTTATGGAATTAAAGGGAGATAGCCTTTAAACTAGGATGAACTAACCTGTAAAACATGTCTGTGTTTACACTAAATAAGTAAAATAACAATGACAGATTGCAAAATTCTACCTAGCAGATGTTTACTAGTTCTTACAGCTGGAAAGAGGTTTTGAATAAAACTATTAAGAAAAAATAAGATCAAACTAAAAACATATGAGGAACCAATGTGTAAAAAAAAAAAGACTTGCTTGCTTTTTAAGTTTTGTGTAATACAGCTTTTTCTTTTTGTGTGCTGTCTTTATTTAAGTTACTAAAGAACATACAACCACATGTCATCAATTGAATAACATCAGTATTACAAAAATGTCCTTGATCAAGCTTCGAAAATCAGGACCAGTAAATTTCCATTACTATATCGCTATTTTTTTTTTTTCAGTGCTAGTGCATTTTAAGCAGTGCTTGTTTTGAATATTCAAATATCTGAGCCAGTACTACGTTTTGTACATCAAAATACTAAACTGGGAGTCGGGACAAAGCACGATTGGAACCACTGCTCCATACCTTGCTGCTCCTTGATGTCTCCTGTTGCTCTGTGAAGTTTCATGGTCCTATTTTGCCTAGGCTAAAAAAATAATAATTGGCTCTATAAATTGGCTTCAGAATGAAAGCAATCTTTCCTACAAAGGACAAGGAATAAAACTAAATTAAGACGCACAATACAAGCCAGCGAGATCTTTAAAAAAAAAAAACATGCAAGGTTCAAGTGGATTCGTAGCTCCTGCAAAAGAGAATGGGGCTCAAACTGTTGAACATACTAGCAATTCCTTTGTGCCAACAATCTTTCGAGTTGAGCTCTTTTAGGTTGTACACCACATTGCACTTGTGTATTGGACATACATTTCAGTTCAATTCAACTGAAGCTTTATTAATATTATGTTTATACCACCCCACAGGCCTACACGCTGACCCTCACTGTGATAGAGGTGTCCCTTTCAATTGAAAATTAGAATCAACTGCGCCAATTGTGACTAAAATGTGTAGGCTTTAAATAAACCCACTATACCAGGTGTAAGGGAAATAAAAGTACACAAGTGAGTTTCATTTGCAAAAAACACCTATACAAATAAGCCTTCCAAGAAATATCGAAAAAGCTGAAGTCTAAAGATCATACAGAAAAACAAACGACGAATAACAGAGACCAGAAAATCAACCTGTTCGTGCAGCATTTTGAGAGTGAAGGTAGGCAACTTTATTCCTGATTTAGAACGAATATATTTGTTGTTTTACGAAGTTTTGCAAAAAACACTACAAAGCCTATTGTAATATAATCCCAACCCAAATCTGAATCCCTTGAAGGGATACAATGCATTTAATTATAATTATTATACAAATAGTTTTCAGAAGCAAGGCCTTTCTAATAATGTAATTGCCAAAACACTCAGGTTTTACACATATTTCTGTGTAGCGTGCACGGGGAGAGGGAGCAGCATGGCTGGCAGGTGACATAATCATACACAGACATCTTTCGTACAGCGATATCGGCGCAATGTTTTAGTGCGAGAGGTCGCGGGTTCGCGCCCACCCTCCGCTTGTGTGTGTGGATTGATGCGCCTGCCTGCGTTAACCAAGTTAACCAAGTTCGCTACATCTGTATCAGCACATGATTGCATGCCTGTGCAGATGCAGTTTTACAAAGATGGACGTGAATGTGCGATATTTCTGTCCCCGAGTCCGCTATGTTCTCAAGCACTGCCATTGAGTTCTGCTGCAGATTGCAACAAATTGAAAACATGACCAAACTAATTTCGTAGCAAAAGAAAACAGCCTCTTGCGTTGCTCAATACACAAAAACCTTGATTAAAAGTAATTTTTTCTTTTAAAACACATTTTAATTTTATTACATGTAAATTTAGAAAGATCAAGCGTTCACGTATAGCGATCTTGATCTACGCAGGCGTCAAATCTAAGGGGATACAGAATTCTCTGGGGATACAGAAATCTGGCTAACACCGGTAGTATGCTTATTATCCTGCAGCAACGAAAAGAAGAAATTATTTGGAAACAAAGTTGGAAAAACTCGTGTCTGAGGGCGTGGCAGCTGTTACTAATGTGGTAAGGATATTATTACTATTGCTGTTTTTTTGTTCATTACCGAAGATTATTGAAGAAGTACATTCTCATGGACTGACTCTACCAGTAATCTTACACGTGTATATTGCTCGATTTTTACGTTACCGTGATCTTTGCTCTTTAAAAGTGCAATGCTGCCACCTAAAGTCAACAAAGTGCAACTACATTAAAATCCCAATTCTTGTTTTAGAATGCCAGCATACTTGTGTATTTTGGGAAGTGTTCCTAGAAATTAAAACAACGAAGAGGAAGAACAATGAAAAGGTTAACTTCCAGATTTGAATGTTCTGTGATTTTGAATAAACACCCTGCTTTATGTTCATCTCTGTGTGATTTACACATTTATCACAGTGCTTTTTTGATTTAAACTTTTAAATTAAATGTCCTGTGCTATTCGAAAAATTGTATGTTTTTTTTTTGGTTTGTTTTTTTTTGTTTGACAATGTCTGAGATCTGCAACCCAAACAGTTGTAACCTACCTGTTTAATTATTTAAACCTTTACTAACTAGAGTTGTGAGTTGGTTTCTCTTTTTATTTATTATTTTTTTTACAGCCACCAGCAAAATCTAGGACTCTTGCATCCCCATCGTCTGCTACGAAGCGAAATCCTACATTAACAAGGTAATAGTCTTGAATTAGCTCTGTTGATAGAAAATACAGTACAGTAGTATTTCTTTTGAATTTGGTGGCTTCAAAGTGCATTCTACAGTTTGTACAATTCAGTTCACCTCCCCAATGCTAATTTTGTATTAATGACTCTGGGTGGATGTTGGCCATTACTTCAAAACACAATTTTATGATTTTTATATTGCTTATTACAGATGAATGTGTAAAGTTTACAGTCATGCCGATATTATCAAGCTTTGAACTTCAATGTTTTTCGGGTTTTTTTTGCTAAAACTTCGAGATACAGTACTAACACAATGTAATTGTTTTTCCCACAGAGCACACTAGGTTTCATTTGCAAGGTCAAAGTTTGCCATGGAAACAGTATCTGAGAACTTTATTTCTTTGAAGTAACTGTCTGTAAAATGTTGATTTTATATTTTTTTATGTTTTAACAGTAAAGTTAAGCTTATATTTGTGTGTGTGTGTGTGATTTATCTGAATATTAACCTTTAATAAAATAGATCCCACATGATCAAATAAATGCATATTTCTTTATTCTTGCACCTCTACATTAAATGTTGGGTTTGGTACATTAAGTCATTACTCACAGTTCTCTTCTCTCGTAAAATTAGGTGGTACTGGTCAGTGGCAGGCTATTGTAGTCCATATTTATTATGCGTTAACTTCTTAAACTGACCTACTTCAGTAGTAGTTAATGATGTCCAAGTAAATTTCCAAAATCAGCCAGAAAATGTACACAATTTGTTTACTAGTACAGCTTCTCTCTATCTCTGTGGGTACTGAGGACATGGAAGTCTACAGGCAAAGTAAACTAACAATGGACTTTTATTGGGTGTTTGATAACCATTGTTTTTAACTCTGCTTTTAGAACAGGGCTATGTAACTCTCCCACTTTTTCTGGTACCCTGCTCAAAGCCAGGCTTATAAAAACTTCTAAATTCACACCTGGATGAACCTGGAGAGTCTGGCTGCAGTACTGGCTTGATGCTGTCATGGTGGCTAGCCTGCTGCTTTCTCCCACCACCGCACTATCCAACCCAGAGAACATTGTGATGTTCTGAAGCATTGTTTTACTGAGCTGCTTCCCTGGATAATGAGCAGGCAGAGTGCTTTCTCTTACTAATAACACTTAATCGATCTTCCTCTGCACAGCGTGGAGGGGAAGCTCCTGTACCAGGTGTGCTTAAAAGTCCGGCACAAACAACAGCTCCAGAACCTGATCAGGCCAGCTTGGAGGGCACTGTACAAACCCCCTCTACCTAAACGTTCAGGAGATCTGCAGTGAAGACTCCTGCACACCATTCTAGCAGTAAACTCTTATTTCTGCATAACAGATCCAAGGGTCTCTGCTAAATGCCCCCTTTGGGGGAAGACTGTTCCATTGTTACGTGTTTTGCCAGAGATTGTGACCACTGTTTGCACTAATAAAGTCCTTGTTCAAGGATCTTTGGATACTTTTCAGAGACTGTTTGTGCTTTCTTTACGTTTTAGGATGATAGGACCATTTAACTGCATTTTAATCTTGTTTTTGGTAATAGTAACATTAATGTGTTTTTGGTTTTTCTTTTGGTATTTGTTAAAATAAAGTCTATTTTTTATCTAGATACATCTATCTGTCGCTATATAGCTATTTTTTTTTATAGATCTATATTATATATACACACACACACACACACCTTTTTGGTGAAAACTCATGTAAACCCATTGAGGTGTTCTCACGATTAAACATGAACTAAACATTCCCAGGGCATACTGTAAGGTTATGTGGAATGAGTTGCATCATTGATACAGCTGCTTTAACAGCTGTAATGGAACGTGACACACAACTATATAATATAATAACACAGTGTATTAACCATGATAGTGTTTCAAAGCAGGTGGTCTGTTCATTTATATGACAATAGTTTAAAACATGGCAATGGAACAGTTAATGTTTACACTATAACTTAACAGAGAATAATCAAGTTGTGTACTGTTGCTATAACACTGACACCATATTAGGTCAGCAGTCACCAGGAAATTTTTGAAATCATGCAAAATATGGAGTAAATACCCAAGATGACTGATAGCAAGGTGGCTGTCAAAACTATTGCCACAAAAGGGTTCATTTTTATTTTACGATTGAACTTCGCCTAGACTATAAAGCCGATATCTCAAAGCATGTAGGCTTTATCATCCGGTAACCTCAAAGTAACATATATCACAGGTACCTTTCATATGCAAGAAAAATTCCCATATCACTAATATGAAATGCATACCTGTAATAATGAGCAGAATCAGCTATTGCTTTAATCTCATGGGCACCTTAATAAGCAGCACAGACATCAACGTGACATACACATTCTAAGTAAAGAAAACCTAGTTCCTATTTTGGGTGGTTTTCAAATAATATAGGTAGTTATCATTGGGATTTCTGTAAAATAAGCTAAAAATCTGCATATCTGTTACAGACCTGGGTAAAGAGACCTCCATTGCCACAGACTGTTTTATTGTAGAACAAGTAAACATGAATGAACATCTGCATCACACTGAGAATTTTGATCAGATACAATATCTTGTTCTACAGATCAGGCTTTTACATCTGGATAAATGTAGAATATAGTCTGCAGTTTATATTTTCTTTTGAAACAGATTTTTCTTTGGGTTAACATATTTATTAACACCAGGATCTGTCCAGTTTTCATAACTTTGATAACTCTGCCACAGGTGCTCTGCTTACAAGGGAGGGAAACGCTCAAAGACATTTAACAGCTAAAGCTCTGGAAATCTGATAAGCTTATAGATGTACATTTACTGCTGCTTGCACTAAAACAAAACTGAGCAGAATGAAATACAATCTTTACAGTCAAGATAATATTTTGATTTCTACATGGAACTTATCACATATTTAAAATTTCAGGTAATGGTGACTTTATACAAGTCCACTACAATACAAAAGTAATAGGTTTGAATACTCAGAATTACTAGTCAAGGTTAGGAAATGCAGCAACTATAAGCAGACCTCAAAACAGGTTCCAAATTCAAAAAATGCAGAGGGAATATGAAGACCTCATTCAAGTGAAGTTTGTACAACCCAGTACATTTAAATTATATTTAACAACTCCAGAAACTTTACACAGAAGTAAATTATCTTTGCTTTTTTTACTTTTTTTTTTATTATTCAGTGCAGAAACACAAATGCATTCTAACATGCACCTGGGTTTAGTGTGTACAGGCTATGAAACTGTATATAGTCTATACTATATTATATTTCTATTTTATAGTAACAGCAGCTTCTGTGACTGCAGCCAATACAAATTGTACACATGATATTTATTTATTTTTAAAATAGAAAGAATACACAAATCTACACTGGTAAAAAACAAACACACAAACAAAAAAAAAACTAACAGATAAACACAGAAACTTAAATGTGAATGTCCTTTAGGATTTCACTCCCCTACTCAAAGCTCTTGTGACAAAAGTTCTGAGTTCAAGGCAAAACTTCTGCATTTACTGTTAGTTTATATTAACTTTGTAAATACTATGACAAATGTAAGTTACACAGAGCAAAAATAAAAATGTCCATTAGATGCAATCTGGGTGGGTTTGAAATCTTAACCAAAACCTTATGCAACTTATTTTTCTCAAGTGTTTACTGGTGTGCGCACTGTACTCCACCATTGGTTTGCCCACTTTCATCATCAGAGCTATCGTTGTAAGCTTCACGTCTCTGCCCACCAGATGAACCATGACTTGTATCATAATCCTGAAGGTCTACCTCTTCAGAATCTCCACATATAGTTGCAGCCTCAGCTCTGGATGGGAGAAAGTCCTCAAGTTCCTATTAAAAGAAATTAAAATAAACAAATTAAACACACAAAAAAAAAAAAAAAAAAACACATTTAGTCAATAGTATTCCTTCAAGAGCATTATTTTTCAGCTTATTTCAAAAATACATTGCATATGATAAATCAAAATGCCCAACTACCAAGCTTCATCTGCATCTTTAGAAAAAAAAAAAAAAAAAAAAAAAACCTGTGTTTCCGCCTCATTTCGGAATGAAATAAGACCAAAACACAGCACCCACACCAGACTGACCTGTCATACCTGCTCTGCACTATAAAACTTCCATGTCAAATGTGAACAGCAAGACTTGGGTAAACAAATCAAACCTTCAGTAGCTTTAAAGCAAAAGACTGACTCAAAGACACAACTACTGCAGAAAGACAACCACGTTCAAATTACTGGAGATTAGATTAAGGTTGACAGTTTTACCATTAATTTTTCTGGGTTTATCCAATTGTTCCCTGGGAACTCTACATCAAATTTAATATACAGGTCTCCCTTTTCAAATGGGTTGCGATACTGTGGCATGCCTTCACCTCGCACCACCCGCAGAGAACCTAGAAGTCAGGAAAGAAACACATTTAAAAAAATAAAGACAAACTTGTTGAAACCAAATGCCAACTAAAACCCCAATAAATGCAAGCACTTGTTATCTTTTAAGATCATTCAAGGTAGTTTGTACCTGGCTCAATAACTTTTCCAGGGGGGTATTTGACCACAATCTGACGTCCATCCAGGTGCTTCAACGTAAACTGGAATCCACAAAGCGCTTCAACAAGGCCAATCTTGTGGGTCATATGCAAGTCATTGTTCTCTCGCCTAAATGTCTAAATAAAAACAAAAAGTGAAGCAAAATGTGTTAATTCTATAGGCTGATGCAAAACTTTTGGCCGTAGCTCTAGGTTAGTCCACATTATCAGTCTAACTTGTTCTGAAAATTTAAGCCAGTGACCGGGATCATTTGTTTGGTGTGCTGCAATCAGGATTAAGTTAGTACAGCTACGCAGGATTTTCTAGTCCGCATGTGGACTAAATCACTGGTACACTGCGATTGACCCTCCAAGTTTGAAGGACAAGGCAATATATAAGCAGACACTTGAAACATTCAAATAACTCAGTATTTTATTATAAGAGTAGCAGATAAAAGGACATCCTTACGGAAATGCCAAAAACAGGTGTATGAAGAGTTATTTAAAGAAAATTCACAAACAGATAGGGTCTGCAAGTGACACTGTTGCCAACCCAGGAGTATATATAAAGTAACATAGGCAAGCTTACCTCGTGCTCTTTTACTTGCAGTACAAGGACAATGTCCCCTGGTTCCACACCAGGAGCTTGGTCGGCTTCTCCACCAAAAGTAATTTTCTGTCCATGTTTCATGCCCTTGTCTACATGAACTTCCAGGATTTTTACTTCTTTGATCACTTTCTTACCCTCGCATTTTTTACAGCGATCCTTTTCATTGATAACTTCACCTGCAAAAATTCACATCTTCAGTTTATTCCGAATGTAATTAAATCAAGTTTGACATTACAGGAGGTCGAAACAAGATTTATAATGTCTTGTTGTCTTGACAGGTGTAGCCTTACCTTCACCATTACAGTCAGAACACACAGACTGCATCTGTTGAACCATTCCCGGGGCTAACTGTCTGATCATGATACGCATACCACGTCCTCTGCAAGCTGCACATTTCTGGACTGCTCCTGATTTGCCACCCTGGCTAGATTTATATATTAAAAAAAACAAACAAAAACAGCTGTAACCAAAAACACCATATTGTTTCACCAACCTTAGAATTTAACTTATATACTGTATGCTTGGGCTTTGTACAATATACACTACAACTATATTGTTGCTTTAGGGCCTATCTATCAGGGTCTACTGTGTCATTATAGGTGCCAGCAATTAACCTATTGATTACTGTGGTTTATTTTGTAAGGTCCAGTCACAGTAATCAATGCACTAACATGCGAAATTACATGTAAATCAGGGTATTATTCTCAAAGGGGAACTGGTTACCAAAATAATACAAAATGTGCACCAAATTGTTAGGATAAAAACAGAAGTCTGCTGTTAAGTCTAAAGGTTGCTCCTTACCCATTACAGGAAGCACAGAGAACACTCTTGCTTAGTTGTAGTTTAGTTGCCTTTCCATTATACAGGTCTTCCAATGATACCCTGTTAAAAGGCAATATGTTTATTAAGAATTACTAGATACAAACCTTAGTAAACGCAACTTGAAATACACACAAGTCCTTTATTACAGCATTTGTATTCAGTTAAAACATCACTGCTGCAAACTATCCTTAAGACAAAATGTATTGTATTGTGTAAAAGTACAAACATCAGCATATTTACTTGAGTGGGTGAACCATATCTTCACCCCTTCGTCTTCCATTGCGGTTCCTGCTCTGGCCACCCATGAACCCAAACAGGCCCCCACCAAATATGTGGGAGAATATATCGTCCATTCCAGCCCCTCCTCCACCGCCTTCTCGCAATCCCTGCTCCCCATAGCGATCATACAGTTCTCGTTTCTCTTGGTTGGAAAGTACTTCATAAGCAAAGCTTATTTCTTTAAACTATTGATGGGAGGAAAAAAAAAAAAGCTAAGACAATGTATACATGTCTCTGCAGAGTTAAAATAGTTAAAAGCATTGACAAACCATGTAAACCCTGTTCGATGACGCTCAGAGACGAGGTTGGTCACACACTCAAATCTCTTTTATACTTGAACACTAATAAATGACAGAAATCTGATGCATATAATTATTAGCGGTCAAGTTCAAAAAGAGATCCGAGTGTGCGATCAACCTCGATTCCATTGAGTAAAGCATATATGGTTTATGTCACTGAGGTTAACTTGTCTGCAGAGACATGAATACATCAAGTGCCCCTTTGGTAGGTATGTATGATTGATATATATATATATATATATATATATATATATATATAATATATACACACACACACACACACACACACACACACACACACACGATAAGGTCAAGTTTTACATCACCTATAATTTTAGGATTAAAACACTCATATTTCTTACCAGAAGCCATAATAGTACAGTATTTTATGCTACATTTTTCAATTTGTCTGTTTTTCATTAAGTGCCTGAAAAACTACAAAGTCTTATGTAATTCAATGTTAATGTAACATTCAGCATGTTTCATTCCACTTCAAAGATGCAAAATTAGTTAATTCTATTCAGTTTCAATTGGCTTACCTTATCCCCTGCGTTTGGATTCTTATCAGGATGATATTCTTTAGCTAATTTTCTGTATGCCTAAAAAATAAATAAAATAAATAATGTTTAAAACTAAGGCATTACATCATTTTTTTCCGCCCCAAAATGTGGGTATTCTCATCAGGGCACAGTTTAACCATGTCATATGGTTTTGCCAGAGCCAAAAACATTATTCTGCCTAGTTAGTCATTTCATATTCAGTTTGGTTATTTTTCTGTGACGAGAAATGACCTTTGATACTTAGCATAGTACGTTTAGAACGTTTCCCCCACCCACATGCGACTTGTTTAATATGTCAACTAAGAATCCGACTCAACCAGAGTATCATATGACAAGTTGAATTACCATTTTAGCCTATTTAAAAAAGGGAGCATGAAGGCATAAGGTAATGCTACATTCGAACCGCCCTCAGTTAAGAGTAAACACTAAAATATTATATATAAGATAACAACGCGTCACTAAGAAAATAAACGTTTATAAAAATGATTGTCTTTCAAATGTCGTTCAGCTCTGTTCCATTGTCTTTGAACACTTTCGCTGTTGGAAAACGGCATCGTGCACGGCCCAAAATAATAACCACCATGTCTATGGTGAAGAGTTTATTTTTTATTTTATAAACCAGTGCAAGGATCAAAAAGCACGTTTGAGTACTTGTCGCGAGTTACAATATCCAAAAGGGCCGTGTCTACACAACTGAATGTTAGCAAATGCACTTCAGTGACTTGTTCTGTTACTTTAAGATACCGGCGATCGCCAAAATAGCTAATCAAAGCATTGACTTTGTTTACGCCTACTGGATCAAGCGGTATTTTCAGCGACTCAGTCAAGTAACCTGAACACCAAATCACCAAGCAACCTCCCGAGCAAAATGCTATTTTAACGTGTTCTTTCCATATTACATAAAACAAACGACACTTTGAATATTTTCTAGATTAAAAGGCAATCTATCATTCAAATAACCGTTTCAGGAAGGTTAATGCTATCATGTATTTAATAATAATAACACAAACAACAGGGCCAGCACCACACCGGTTTGTTTCTGACTAGGTGGGCCCGGCGTCCATTGTAATCCATTGTAAATCAAGCTAGGCCTCACCTAATTATACCCTCGCTTCCTGATTCCAAACTACGCCGCCCCCAAAACAAACACAACTTCCACACGCCACTGTTGTTTTGTCTCGACTTCCCAAATACCTTTTTGAGTTCGTTTTCGTTGGCTGTGGGGGATACCCCGAGGATGTCGTATAGTTTAGTATCAGCAACGTTCGCCATGATGGAGCTGAGCGAAGGACCTTCTGCGATGAAGCCGAGGAGAAAAAGAAGAGCTTGCCGGCAACGTCAGACGCAGTGCGTCAACTTTAACCTGCCGGCATATGTCACATGATATGGTTGAAGCGGACCAATGGTGTGTAGAGAATGGATGCGAGCTAAATATAATAATAATTTATCTATTTTAATATAGCGCCTTTCATAGTGAACCACCATCACAAAGCGCTTTACAGAGGTAGGCTGTGAACATTTGGTTGGATTTGAACTGGTGACCTTTAGGTTCCAAGCACTGAACTTCAACCACACAACCTCCTAAATAAAAACATTCACAAATCAAAATTCTTACACACTGGTCCTAAATGCATTTTTTGTTTTGTTTTGTTTTTTTGTTTTTAGCACAAATGTTAAAACAGTTTATAGAGTTTAAAAAGTACCAAAAAAACCTAAAAAGTTTAACTTATGTATAACATGTATAACAAGATCTTTAATATAGTAATATATTATTACAAAAAAGTAATATACTAAAAGTATACTATTTTAGTCAATTGTTAGTACAGATGGGACAGCATGGTGGCGTAGTGGTATAGTGGTTAGCGCTGTTCCCTTACAGCGCTAAGGTCCTTGGTTCAAATTCAGCCTAGGGGGTCTCTCTATGTGGAGTTTGCATCGTCTCCATGTGTTCACGTGGGTTTTCTCCAAGTACTGCACTTTCCTCCCCCAGTCCAAAGACCATGCTGGTTAGGTTGATTGGTCACTCTAAATTGCCCTTGGTGTGTGTGCCCTGTCCAGGGTGTAGTTCTGCCTTGGACCCTAGGCCGGGTTAGGCTCTGCCTCACTGCAACCCTGTAAAGGATTGAGTGGTTATTGATGATGGATGGATTAGTACACTATTAACTTATTCTAATGGTGTTTTATTTACTTTGCTTTCAAACTGGTATTCATTTAGTCTTTTCTTTATACATTTAAATCTGAAAAAATTCCTTGACTTGTATTATTATTGCCTGATATTCTTGCAAACTGTTGATTTGTTCAATAAAATAATATAGTGTAGTGAAGCAGGGGCTGGTAGGCGACATAATCACATACAAAGACATAAGCCTGATGTATGCACCTTGCAAAGGAGCCAGCTCTTTTGCACAGCTTTATCGGAGCTATGCTTTAGTGCAAGAGAAACCACGTTTGTCAGGCCTTTGAAATGTAAAAAAAAAAAAAAAAAAAAAAAAAAAAAAAAAAAAAAAAAGTATATAGAATATCTTTGAGTGGAGAGGTTGGGTCAGGGAAATAGTCAAAGAGTGTCAAGCTTTGGTAGAGCCAGTACACCAGTAGCTCTATACATGGTTGCTCATTTTGTTGCAAACATGCTCTTTTTAAAAGGGCTACTGCCCACCAGACAGAAGTATGAAGCAGCCACTGTAGTTTTTTGGGGATTCCCAGCTCACCCAGCAGCATTGTACAGTTGTTTATTTATTTATAAAATAAAGGTTTTTGTCAAAGTCAAAAACCCTATACAGCAAAACATTTGGTTCATAACCCTATAGCTTTGCTAATTCAAAAAGTGACCCTAATAGTAAGGTACTAAAAATAGTAGTCAGATACCAGCAGCAAAAAAAGATACGATGGTGTGCATGAATGGTACTTTTCTGTACCCGGATCAGTACTAAATTCGCGTGTTTGACCCTGGTTAGTATTAAACTGTATCTCAATATAAAAGTTTGTAAAATACCATTGGGAAATTGTTATACTATCAGTATTATTCTGCATAACATGCATTGTTTGCAGACTCTGCATTAACAACAATACAACAAATACAGAACAAATATCGCATCAGTCCTAAAATGAATTATACAGCCTACAACTGGTGTGCTGGTGACCAAAGGGAAGTAGGAACTGTTACACACATTTACCAGTTTAATCATGAAAATAGTTATTTACAACCCCTGTGAAGGGTTAAAGCAACTAGACTCATTTACAATTTTTTTTTTTTTTTCCTATAACCAGTATAGCCAGCTTAGACACCCTAAGGGTAGACACCAGCAGGATTAATACAGAGGTAAAGCTTGGTGATGAGTTATAATTATTGCAGTGGTGTTTCAGAGGTAACAAAGCTCTGCTGGCTGGAGATAATGAACATTATCCAAAAAAAAAAAAACAACAAAAAAAAATACGCCTTAGAAATGTTTTTTAATGCCAAATGACATTTATCCAAAAAAAAAAAAAAAAAAAAAAAAGAATTTGTGAAAGTATTGAGTGCTAAAAGTTTTAGGGCAATGAGAATATGTTGTTTGTTTTCAATGTTTTTTAATGAACCAGGCTCCATGTTTCCAGTTCCATCTACACATCTGTTGTGTTTCGGGAATCCTACAGCAGCAATTATTTCTTACATGCAACTGTCTTTAATATTATGAGCTGCGGCATTCTGGTGATTTTGAGCTCCACTCTAACATTGATTGGATTTGAGAGAAGCCTATGAATGTATAATGCTGGTTTGGCTGTAGCATATAGTGGGCTGTGTATATCATATTTATGCATATAAACTAGTCAATTATACATGAATTCATTTTCTGAGTGCTTTGCTTCAGGGGAAATATGAATCTCAGAGAGGTTACTGATGTGTGACATGCAAAGCTTCTGGAATAATTATAACAAACATACAAGTCAATCAGTTTTTAAATTGTATTTCTTTCAGTGGAAATAGCTTATTAAGCACATGCCTGCACAAGTATTCATGAACCAAGACTACATTAGAAATGAATATGTTAAACACATGTTACAATTTTTGCATATTGTGATATGGCCACATTATTGGACCTTTGGATATAACAATTGATGGTTGTTGCTGTTGTATGAAAACAGACTCTAAACACAGACGAGACAGCAATAATGCTGCTGCTTAATTTGATAACTTAATATAGCAGTATGTGAAAACAATTGGTGCTAATTAAGTGGTAGGTAACTAATTGGTCCAGCCCTCGCTAGATTAAATGATCAAATAGAAAAATAAAAAATGGGTTATTCTTGCAGGTAGAGAAAAGCTGCTGAATTAATGAGATCAGTAATGCTGTATTTTGGTTCACAAGGAAATTGTATCTATAAAGCATTCAAGTCACATGGATTCTCGAAGAATAGTCATGGATGTTTTTTGGAATTTTCTTTATTTTGTTAAAAGCTTAATCCTTAAAATATGTTTTGAGCCTTGCATTTGACCAATATAATCAAAACATTGACTGAGTATAACTAAACTTAACCAAGCACTATTTAAAATAATGCAATTACAATATGTGGTCACCAGGTGGCATGTGTTCTAGAAAAAAAAAAAAAAAACACGTGATAACCAAGGTTTTAAATAGTCTTGTATTGGAAATGCCTGCATACTTCTACGAAAAGATCAAAAAGTGTTCAGCATAACTGAATCACTGACCAGTGATAATACTGATAATGTCCAGAAGAGGTACATACCTCTTACAGCACCTGCAATTTCAATTTCATGTTCTGCTGGATATTCCTACTTTCACAAGTCCAATTAAAACATTTAATAAACAAACAAACATTCAACCCAACTGGGCGATTTCATTTTTGTAGCTATTTTTTTTCTATCATGTATGTTGGTAATCCTGTCATGATCACACTTCAAATTACCTCCGATGTGTTCCTGTAAGCAAAAACCCTTGAAGAATTAATTATTAAATAAGCATTACATAAGGCAGTTTGAGGTTGAACATAAATGTGGATAAAAGGCAGGCTGTGGGATTCGATTTATTGCTCTGTTGTGCTTCTTAATCAAGCAGCTTATCACAAGACATGGGAAGCAGCATGAAGGTTAAGCACACTTTTTATCAGCATCGCTCCAGATATACCAGAGAATGAAGCGATAAGGGAATGATAGAGCATTGCACTTGTGCACCACCAGGATCTAAAGATTTTAGGCAATTACGTTTAGAGCTCATAGACTAGATCTAGCCATACCCTCTGCAATGCCAAAGACCAGCATTACAAAAAGACAATATAGTCAGTTATTCTTGTTGTACTTATTTTTGTTTCAATCAGTACGCACTATAAAAGTGCATTATTGCACTTTTCTTATGAGGCCTGTTTTATGAGGCTTTAAACCATATTCATATAAAAAATAACAAAGAATGTTTTATAAGGACTATTTTTTTTTTTTTTAAAGTAACAATGTAAAAATGTAGTAGTACTAAAACAACATGAAGACATTGACAAAGACTTTCAGTCGACATGCTTGTCATTGAATTAAGAACATAAGAACATAAAAAACGCGAGGAGGCCATTCGGCCCATCTTGCTCATTTGGTTGTTAGTAGCTTATTGATCCCAGAATCTCATCAAGCAGCTTCTTGAAGGATCCCAGGGTGTCAGCTTCAACAACATTGCTGGGGAGACGGTTCCACACTCTCACAATTCTTTGTGTAAAAAAGTGCCTCCTGTTTTTTGTTCTGAATGCCCCTTTATCTAATCTCCATTTGTGACCCCTGGTCCTTGTTTCTTTTTTTAGGGCCAAAAAGTTCACTGGATTGACTGTCAATACCTTTTAGAATTTGGAATGCTTGAATCAGGTTGCTGCATAGTCTTCTTTGTTAGATTCAATTCTTTTAGCCTGTCTGCATATGACATGCCTTTCAAACTCGGAATAATTCTGGTCGCTCTTCTTTGCACTCTTTCTACAGCAGTATCCTTTTTGTAGTGAGGTGATCAGAACAGAACACCATATTCTAGATGAGGTCTTACTAATGCATTGTACAGTTTTAACATTACTTCCCTTGATTTAAATTCAACAATTTTCACTATATATCCGAGCATTTTGTTGGCCTTTTTTACAGCTTCCCCACATTGTGTAGATGAAGACATTTCTGAGTAAACATAAACTTCTAGATCTTTTTCATAGATTCCTTCTGCAATTTCAGAATCTCCCATATGGTGTTTATAATGCACATTTTTATTGCCTGCATGCAGGCAATAAAAATGTCATTTGCCATGTGCCTGCCCAGTTCTGAATGCTGTCTAGATCATTTTGTATCTGTTTCTTATAGTATTACTATATATACCGCCGTGAATGTTTTATAGGTATGGATGACATAAATCTCTCATGTTTCCCTTAATTTACTACATTATAGCACAGCAAAGCTTAAAAATGCTGGTGCAGGGAAACTGTGACATTGAAGGTACTGTTTCCACAGGAATTCTCAATGGATTCTTCTTTGGAAGGCTGCTGCCAACAATTTAATTTATACAGCAATACTTTCTATAAATAACTACACCAGGCACCAGTTATTATCAATCCCATTTCACAGTGAATAATTTCATAACTGATGCAAGTTACTGTTGACTGATTTTAAACTGTCTAATATATAACAGTTGTGTTTCCTTGTATTGTTTGCATTTCGTTTCTAATGTCAGTCACTATCAAACCTGTTTTTAAAAAAATGTTTTTCTACAGTCAGCAAAGCTTCGGCAGAGCACGGCAATGGCATTTTTACTGTATTTAAAAAAAAAAAAAAAAAAAAAAAAAAAAAAAAAACTGTCACTCTAAATGCAACATATTTCTTCATTTTTATTCAGAAAAACAAAAGCTTTTTAAAGACTGCTCTGTAACTAAGAACAGTTTAACCAATACAAATCCAAATTGATAGCAAGATATTAGAATTAGCAACTAATACTGGCTATGAAATTGTCTGTGGTGGTTGCTTGCAATAGACATTAAATGTATACTAATGTTGTGTACATGTGATGAAGTATATTTCCTAATTCATTATAGTAAACATATATAACACTACTATATAGGATTTCATTAGATTTACAACAGTAGCCTTGTCTAACTGTCGTAGATGTGAGTTTTTATCCAACTTAACTTTATAAGGAACTGAGCTACCAGGTTAAAAAAAAAAATAACCAAAAAAAGCAGTTAGTGTAGCTTCAATAATAACCTCTCTTTTCGCTGCTTGACTCACCACATCAACATACAAATGAAATCAGTGAATAAGAGAAGGACCCTTATACAGGACTTAATGTCAACATGACCCAACAGTGAATAAGTGAATTATCGAAAGGTGACAAATCGAGTAGGCACTGTCTATAATAAACTTTTCAATGATAAAGGTAACAGCACGGTTAGAGACAATTTATAAGTAATAATGTTTTTAAACCAAGGATCATGCCTTCCATACTAGTTGCTCTCAATTGAGGAGCGATCTCTTGACAGAATTTTGAGGTCACCCAGGCTATTGGGATCCATAGATACCCCAAAATGGATCCAACTCACATATTAGACTTTATTTCAGGACCTCATGATAGTCCTGAGATAAGGGATGACATTCTTGAAAAGCATATTATGCACCTTTCCCGGCTTAATTTGTTTTATAGCACAAGATGTATGAACAATAAATCATTAGTTTTGTTTGTGGTGCAGCATGAAATTAACCTATTAAGTTGGTACTCTTTACTAGGGTTTGAAACCAATTTTTGTGGTTATCACCTTCACATAAATAAGGTAGTAAAATATTTTACCAACATATGCCTATTCCAATTTTTGAAATAGGCACAATAGGAGATTATAACCCAGTTAATATCTTGGAATGTTACCTACTGTACCTTAGTTTTGGTATTATAGAAACACGCAGAAGGTAATCAGTCAAGCCAGAAAAGGCTCCTAGCTGCTATAAATCACGTGATGATTACACTGGGCTAGTTTTCATCTTATTAAGACTAGATAGGTAAATAAGTATAGGCATTCAGTTTATATTTTATTATTTAAAACAAAAAAACAGAAAGTTAAAAAAAATAATAATGAGGAAGAATGGGCTACTTTTAATATAGATTAGTAATACAGCAGCCGTATTTACATTTATCATAGTTATTAAATTATCCAATGAAAAAGCCATTAAGTAAAGCCAAGCAACGACATCCAAAATATGACAATCTGACATTTCAGAAAAACAAAAATCCTCCATACAAATAAATAGTAATGGGAGCATTGTTTTTAAAAGTCTGTCGTCCTCCTCCATGTGAAAACAAAAATGTGGGTACATTGATCTCCTCAGGAGATTTCCGTTTCAAAAGTCAATCGACATTGAGCGCTGTACTGCATCATTATTCCTGCTGCCCCTCACATAGATCTCGCAGGGAATCTCCTCCATCACTTTGTCTTCTATGACCTGCTCAGCGCAGTCATGAGTCTGTTTGTAGCCGTAGCAGCTTTTCTTGAAGGTGCTGTTGAATGTCTTCATGGGCTGGGGCTGGGAGAAGTCGTTGCGGTAGGGGAGCTCCATGGAGCTGAGGTTGGTGCGGCTCTCTTTGACCATGGAGGGCTGGCCCCCGCAGTGGTGGTCATGGATGCAGCGCGAGGCAGTGGAGGACCTCCTCATTTTGTGGTAGTTCTCTAGCTCCTCTGAGAGGTCTGCCAGGTCCGAGGAGATCTCCTTGTCCCTCAGCGAGAAGAGCTCATAGTGAGGAGGGTCGAACACCTCTTGGAAGCCGCTCTTGTTGAATGCAGGCTTGCGTGCCAGCACCTTCTTGCGGGGCTGCTTCACCTGCACCAGGATGGAAATGATGAGGAGGACCAGGACTATCCCAGAAGATACGCCAATGATGGTGCCGTGCGTTTTAGTGATCTGGTGAAACAGGCCGTTGGTCTTTTTCTCTAAAGGGGAAGGAATTTTAACAGATTGAACTCTCCCTTTGGCTCAACTATCCTCTCAAAGACAAGATAAAAGCCAGGGTCAACTGCTCATACTAACTTGTACAGCACTGCTTTTTACCCTGCTCACTTGTGCCTTAAATATAAAATGTTTTCTCTGGTAACATAACACAGAACTCAGGTTTATGCGTATATGATAACATTCAGATCCTTACTCCTTTAAAAGACAAGGCAGTGCTTTACTGGATTGGCATTAAACCAACAGTACTGACTTTAAACATCCCAAGTGTACCTCGGTACTGCTTACCCAATCAAAGAACATTCATGCATTTGCAATTGAGCAGGAGTTCTTGCAACGAATAATGTCTGAAAAGCATTCCAGTGGCTCCATGGACATGTATGAAAGAATAAAAATTTACTCCACGTTCCTTTCAAAGATGGGAATGTTGTTTAATTTTGCGTTTTCACTAAACACAGTAGAGGCTTCCCTTTATTAACAGTGTAACACAGAGCTTAGCAGAATGCAACACTGCACAGTACATTTACCCGGGTTCATGCGCACTGCACACAGAATGGCATACGTGGCACAATTTCCAATTTTTACTGTATTTACCTTTGCAGTGATTTTCATCCCAGGGATAAACACAATTTTGAACTCCATTGCAAACCAGAGAACTGTTGATGCACATGTTGCTATGGCAAAAGAATGTATTGCCGGAACAGGGAGCTGAAAGAGAACACATTAGAATCAACACTTGCACTTGGACTTGCACTGTTAGAGATGCTAGTTTCCATAGCTTTGGTACAAACAGAGCTCTGTTGTTAGCTAGCAGCATATAAAACTGCAGCTGTTTAGATTAAGTGAATAGACCCCATTATGTTTAAAACACAAGACTCAGAATTATGGGCTTTCTATAGAGTTAATTCATGATGATTCCATCTTGACCTTTTAACTAAACAGTGCATCCAACAAGCCTTCCAGGCCTTGATTATGATCATAGAAAAATTCAGCAAAAGCCCCATGACAAAATATGACAACCAACATGGACCAAGAGGACTGTATTTTAAAAACCATCCTGCACTAGGCTATATTTATTCCAGCTCCAGTGACCAGCAATGTTTGAGGGAGCGAGGTAACAGTTAGATGCTCAATGACCTAATTAGTAAACTCTATTCCCACTGTGCTAGCTTGTTCTGGATTAAAGCACTACAAAGTGGGACATCAGTGTGCAACGTGATGCAATTATTAATTATTATATCAATCTTGTTTTTACATGCCATTATAAATGAGCCAATAGGCACTTATTGTCATGTTACCAGATTATCCAATCCGTAAAGATAAATAACATAACTGGGTGTGGACTGCAAGTGCCTTAACCACAAGGCAAATGCAATCAGGGAACTCATGTGATAGATTAAATATGTATTACAGATTACACATTTATGCACATTATACATTCTTGGATAGCACATTTAACATACAATACATCTTTTCCCTTGTCTTGGGGAATCCCTGCCCATAATTCTTTCTGCTAATAAGTGGAGAAGCGGACTGTAGGAAAGCAATGGGCAGGGGGCAGGATAGCTGCCCCCTTAGACGAAGCCAAAAAACAGGCAGAGGCTGGGGAGGAGCCAAACTCTAGCTCACAGCGGGGAAGTAATGGATCGGGTAAGATTTGAATCCATTTCCTGACGATCATTGGACAAGTAATTACGTTGTTAGCGATAAGGTACTGCTATTTTGATTGACAATTGTCCGGTTATCGACACTTAATAAAGTTTGATTTGATTGACTGATTAAAAGAGTTTCCTGTCTGAACTGTCGCTTTGCTTCAGAGCCGGTGGTTTTTAAGCTTTAAACCTCATCTCATAATCTATAATGGCAATGAACCACACAACCCTGACCATTACACAGGCTTGCTATTACATTAATCAATCTGGTCTACAAAGAAATATTCCATAACAGCTAGCACCAGTAGTGGAATACCAAAAGAGGATAACACTCAGGTAGACCACATAAAAAGGGAGGGAGTCCAAGTGCACAGTCCTATTCTAGGACACGAACTAGAACATTTACGACTTTTTTTGTAAAAGGGTAAAGCTAATAAAAGAATGACTGAAGTTAATCTTTTACCTCTTACACTGCCATTTTGAGTTAGTGTGGCTTTAAAATGTAGTTACACACTTTGCACCAGAGAAAACGTTTAGTGACTCTGACCCACTTTTAAATACTTTCATCAGATAGCCATTTTCAGATACATCACTATGCATAAAGTGAACCTGCCATGCAGATTGTATTACTGTGCTGCTGAAAAAGTTGTCCTTTATTTCTGAGCTGATTTTATATATATATATATATATATATATATATATATATATATATATATATAAATATAAAAAGATATTATCAAAGTTATGGTGTTCTTGGTGTATCTAGGTGTGACAGGGAGGGATTTAGTTCGGTTTAACTCTTTGCTTCAATATATCCAAGCTGGATCTTTTAACATCATTGAGGGATCTACTTGATGGTCTAAACAGCTAAACTTAAGGCCAATAAAATATACATTTTTCAATGTCAGTTACAATCCCTTTGTGATGATACGTTTAGGTATAGATACTACTGGAGTCATGGATGTTACCAGAGGATTTTTCAGTGGACAAAGTGACAACCTTCAAGTAGCACACCATCAGCTCAGTGAAGGTTGTACAACAGGCAATTCTACCACCTTAATTACTAATTGCCCCAAATGCATTTTAAGGGGAATCCCTCTGCCATTCACTTTCATTGCAAATCTAAATCACAAAAAAACGACATGGAGACAACTGTCTACATCCCTAGTATAAAAGTACTGTCTTTCCATTGTATCCACTCCAATTTCCTCAAACACTGCACCCTTTATTTAGCACTTAAACATATGAGGGATTCAACTCCAATCAGTCATGTGACGGACTGCTCATTTACACAAGGCTCTGTACAGTTCACCCTCTTTGTGCAGATACATATAAAGGGCATTTTACTAATTCACTGTGTTGTGTACATCATAGAACAACAAGCAGGCTCTGTACTATATTAGTTTAGTACATTTAACCACAAAGCATTGAAAAGGACAATGGCTTACGGTCGACGAAGGAAGTGAAGAGCATTCTGAAACGGCTGAGCCTGCTACTCTCGTCGGCCCACATTCTCACCACACCGATCCCCGTCTCCAGCATGACGTCGTTGGCCACGGTGCTGCAGAACTTGGCTTTCAGGTTTTCGATGGCACTGCTGCCGTCGTACACCGCCACAAAGTTCTTCTTGCACTCATTGGAGTGCTCCATCTGGTACTCAAGAAACCGCAGATAAATCTGAAAAACACAGCCACACATTTTAAACATTTCAAAAAGCTGAATACACCACATATATATATATATACACCATATATATATACACCATAATATATATCATATATATATATATATTATATATATATATATATTATATATATATATATATATAGTAAACTGTGACTAACCGAGCTGTGACTCTCAGGTTAGTTGCCCCTTTAAAAACCACTGACCTGACAAAGGAAGTTGCAGTTTAGCGTGGTTGCACACTTTTACTTATAAAAACAAACACCTAGCTCTACTCGAGCAATAACTAAAACACACTGCAACCTAAACTATAAAACAGGACAGCTAAGATGTTTACCTGTTAAACAAAATCAAACAAACAAAAACACAGTTTTACACTACCTTTCTTTTAACTATGGCCGGCCGCCCGCCCGCCCGCACGCCCGCACGCCCGCCCGCACGCCCGCCCGCACGCACGCAGTCGGGCTTATTCACACAGCAGCCCTGAGCAGACTGGCTGCTCCCTTAAATGCTCTGCACCTGGCACTAATTTACAATGGCAGCCAGGTGCAAGTGATAATTAAACAATAAAATAATTAACAATTTAGTTTTGCAGGGAGATTTTAACCCCCTCCCTGCCACAAACACACACCTGTCTGGCTCACTTCCTGGCTGTTACATCAGATTTATTTTAATTGTCTTGTAAAGACACACAAAAGACCAGAATTACTAAAACTTAGTTCTTGTTTACTGCAGTGTCAGATGCAGTTGTAATTGTACTGCATACAAGAGCTGCTTTAGGAAAACCAAGCCGCTCCAGAGAGAAGTATTGGATACTTCTGGGGTTCAATAAAAGCGTAGGCCAATCAGGGTGTGAAATACTGGCATCAGTACCAGACTTGGTTATATTGCCTATATAAAGCCAAATGCAAGTTCAGGAACAACCCATCAGAAACAATTGTACATCATTTCAAATACTTTTGAAATAAACAGTATTTTGTTTTGAAAGTCTACCATGTGTGACCACTATTTCAGTTAATCTCTTGGCGACAATAGCATGGTATTTCTGTAGAGAAAAAACTAAGGCAGGTGATGTCAAAAGCAATTCAATCTTAAAGAATTGCCATGCAAATGAGACCTTCTTAAGATTCCATCTCTCCATTTAGCATAAATTAAATAAAAACAAAGAGGAAAGATGAATAACTTCAGTATTGCGTTTGATAGCTGCCAAACTAACAAGTAATTCAAATATTGAATTAGACTTTATATAGCCAATTTTCTTCAAATACAAATGCAAAGTCAAACAGAAAATCTGCAATATATAGGACATTTTGAGATGCCCATAGCTGATATTTGCTGAACATGTTTAATTAGATTATGAATATGTTATTATAAAATTAAACATCAACAAAAATGAGACACATTTTTAAATATGTTAGTAAGCTATGTGACAGAAATAAACAGAAATTTAAAAAGTGTTTTGTTGAATATCCCTTTATATATGTTACAAATTAATTTATTGCATTTTCCGCAGTATTTCATTTTTCTGCAGCATGTCCTTCAAACATTCATTGGCTCTTCATCTCTTCATATAGACAGAGTGGAGTGGAGGTGGGTTGTCGAGGTTTTCTGGCACACTCTACAACACAGTTTCTCAGAGACGTCGGACTCAGTGGCCAAGAGCTGTGTCGTACAGTGAAGAACTTATCTGAAGCAGCAGAGAGGAGCAGCAACTGGCTGTGGTTGAGACGGAAAGATTCTGGTTGGGGATCTCAAGCACAAGAGAAAGAAAGAAATGCTGATGTACAGGCAAGTAAGCTGGGTTGAGTTGAGTGGGGAACGGAGGGGGGTGATGCTGGGACGCTAGAATCACCGTCAAGCCCTCTTGAGGTGTCGTGGGCTAGTAGACGAACACAGACAAATGAAAGGTGCTCCTGATCCCTGGAGCCAGCATTACACTTCAGCCATTAACACCAGGCAGAAGGATATCTACATCATCAGATGGAAGGAACCGCAAATGGATGTAGATGCAGATGGATCACAATAGTTTACTGTAAACCTACGTCTTAGTTGGTGCTTATCTTGGTGAGAGCTGAGTTCAGATCAGCATGAAGTTTTAACATCTACTCTCACGTAATGGAAAATCATGATATATATCGCGAAAATGGAGAAGGTAGCAGAAATTATAATATAGAATCAGTAGCGTCAAAGCCTTTTATTTTCCAAATTTAACTGGGGTACATATTAGCATGTTTATAGAATACTGAAACAGGGCATATAAAACCTCATTTTCAGAAGATCTTGGATCACGGGAAAAATGAGTAATGTGATTGGGGGCAGTCAAATATTTGCACATTCCTAATTGAAGTATACAAAAGCAAAGAACCAAAAAGGTCTCAAACAGAACAAAATGTGATTGACAATATCTAATTCTAAAAAGATGGAACATTGGTTAGCTCTTCTTTAATTTATTTGCTATTTTTACACATCATTCCAAGAAGCACATGCACAAAACCTCAAAATATAACTCTATAAGCTTGCTTATAAATATTGCATATGTTTTATTGGTTAATGACATGTCCTTACCAGAAGTGCAGGTTTTGCTGCAGTTGAGCAGGGGTTACTGGAGGCTACTAAATGTGCTTGAAGAAGCAATGTTGCATTTCTTGTTAAATGATGATGCTTATGAGCAAGTAAGAACTTGATGACCTTGATGACCTCCTGATCTGAAACGTGGGTTATGCTGAGGTAGGCTAGTAATCTTAGATGTCTTTGCATGTGGTATTCCTATTTTTCACTAGAACCAAGCTGACACAGAGCGAGAGAGGGAGGAGGGTTATCTTTGTGTCCCATGTGACTTACTTTAGATTTAGGAGGGGCTCGAACTGTCCATATGCAGTCAACGGCTTGACCAGGCTTTATTTTACCATCCTCCTCGACTTGACCTGAGCGAATTACTCCATCGGCTCCGGAGAATTCGAACTGGCAGTCTGCTGAGAGGGAGAGAGCCTCCTGTTAACTCCAGAGAAAAGCCAGCTTAAAATTGTATGAAACAAGGCAATGAAATTGAAATACCAAACCTGGAATGGGATTTAATATTCCGCCCAGGTATGTGAAATCTGGATCTGTAATGAAAGAAAAGGAGAAGAAAAAAATGTGTGCGTGCAAATCAAAGAAGCTTGACAGAAATACAATCCTAAAACAAACTAATCACACGGTTATTAAAAAAACACACATCAAGTAAAGATAACAATGAATAGCAAAAATAATTCTAATCAACCTTTTGCTAACAGATGTTATTAACAAGTTTCATATCAAAATGTACTGAGGGATGTTGTGGTAAAAGTATAGTGCTTGTAAACTGTGGTGGGAGCATAATAAAAAAAGCCGTTCATGGTAAAAGCAAAGAATCAAGGTTAGCATTACAAAAATCTCATAGAGATTGTGATAAATCAGTATTTATGGTCTATACAATTGATCTTAACCATGGCAAATATCAATGCCGCCATAGTTTAAAATGGGAACAAACCTGTCATTTTACTTTTAAAGACAAACATTGTAAAGAGACTTACACACACTCTTAGAGAAAGCGGTTTCCCCAAACCTCCTTATTTTATTGATTTTGACGTTTAGATCAATCGCAGATCCCTTTGAGTATGTTGCTTCTTCAAACATGAGATATATCTTTCAGTCTAAGTCTCTGACGGGCAGACTTTAGGCCCTTAAAGACAGGTACCTGGTACAAATGCATATGTGACCTGGAAACCCAGCCCCTCGAGCTCCTCGTCTGTCATGAACTTGATCCACATGAACCTCCCTGTGGATCTCACCAAGCCGGGACTCTTCGGGCCGCAGTAACGATCGATCAGAGGGGAGAACCCGAACGGACCGTCCCGAATCTCCAGGTGATCGAAGCGGCACTCAAAGGAAGGCTCGACGTAGTAAGGGTCGTCAAACCTCAACTCAATTCTTTGACGTGGTGCAGCTTTGTACAAGATAGAAATGTCAAACATTTACATTTATTCATGAAGAATAACGTCTCAAATACAAGCCTCCTGCAGCTCCACTACCTTAGGGGAAATGTAGTATTCAAGGCCACTTGTATCTTTCGGATTCTACATTTTTTCATGGTGTTTTTTGCATTGCCAGTTTCTTAATCTAGTAAAGCCAGTTATGGTAACATAATCTTTTCACAATATATGTTTGAGCTAGGACAATGGTGCCAAAGCCTTTCTAAAAGTGTAATAGGCGACTTGATGCAAGAGACCAAGTTCGTACATACCTAAAATTTTGTTAATGGCTGCTTTTACAACATTGTCTTGTTGCCAAACCTGTACAATAGACTATCATGGAAAAACTACCAATTTTGTTAAAAAAAAGGAATTTGAATGCAGTATTTCTACGGATGATGAATGCAACATAACAAGTATGTCAAATATTGAAGCAGGTCTATCAAAATTTGTAACAACAACAACAATAACAACAACAACAACAACAATAATAATACTACGACTACTACAACAACTGCTACTACTATGTTTGTAGGTTTAGAAACGTTTGCACGCTTGTGTGGGGCGGGTCCTAATGGGATAATTCCTTAAAGCGACATTAGCCTAATGTACAGTACATTCTAAATTTGGACAGTGGTGCGGTGCGAGAGCATCCAAATTGAATAACAAGGAAAGCAATATGAAGGGCCCTTTGAGGTGCAGGGCCCTACATGGTCACATAGGCTGCACAGGCCTAAGGCGGGCCCTGTATACAAGCATCTTCTTTTTCGCTGTGCGCATATTTGTTTTGCAAAAAAATAAGGGTGCATGGCCCCTCTAGCTCCTTTATTAAATTCTCAGTTTTCACAGAAATAACTGTCAACAATGATTAGGGTTAGGGTTGAGGCTAGGTTATACATGAGTGGTTTTAATAGTTAGGTGATAATTCCACCACTGCTGTGTGTATATGGGCCATGTATTTACACAGCAGATAGACATTGCTGTAGACAAGCTGCCTCTGACCCACTGGAAAGCAAACATGCAGGACAAATTCATGATACTGACAATGCCATTTAGCAATGTTGCCTGTTGCAGGGTCACAGAACTTGTATGTGACTCACAGCTCCTATTATACTACAGCACTCTGCTTTGTTTATTGCACTGATTTAATTCAATTGTCTTGTGCTATCCTCCACTCAGATCAACTATTAGGGGGCGGGCTTGGGCCACAGTGGCACTCCGCCAGCGGATCTTCTAACAGCAAGCACCAGCAGCCATTAAAAACCCTTCCAAATAAGCCTGTAAACCAAAAGAGAGACCGCAAAGGTAAACCCCCTGCTGAAAATAATGATGTTCGTCAGAGGCTGAAGAGTGCTGTGTGCGCTGTAAGCCTGAGCCACTCTTTTAATGAGGACTCTCAGGTTCCTATAGGGGTGCAGGGAGGTCAGAAATGGTCTATTGCCTGTTGCTGGCTTGGTAAAGATTTCTTCCACTGTGATTCACAGCTGAATCATAACTGCAAAATACATCCTTTTCTGAAACTATTGTTAATTGTGGTTTGAATACTTAGGTATCAAATATTCACAATGCTGTACAGTCAAGTTATCCATTGTGGGTGCATACTGAGAGCAGTAGTCATTTTTCCTCTATAGGAGTCTGTGGGACTTGTCTCAATTTTGCTTACATTTGCGTCCGAAGAGTAAAGCCAGATATCAAAACTTACGATGGAACTTAATTAATTAATTAATTAATTAAATAAAAAAAACTGTAGTTCTGAACATGCATGATCCCAACCCATACATTAACCCATACAACAGTTAGTTAGTACAAGACAATGGCAGTTTGGCTTACCTTCCAAGATGTAAACACATTCCTTGTTCGGGGGGTAGGTATCAGGGTAGTTCGGGGAAGTGAACAATCCTCCATTGTGGTTTCGAATCCATGTACCACATTGAGCACCAGGTTTGAGCTTTGCTCCAACATTTTGGACCTCTGAAGACACAAAAGACAAGTTTACTGTGACACATCACAGAAAAAGCAAAGTGTCTCGAAGCATAGTAAAATGGAAGCACAAACAGGTATGGTAAATCAAAGATAATTGGTTAAAAACAAATAATCATAATAATTTACAGCTTTTTTTGTCTTTTATATGTGTTCAATGCCTCAGAATAATGTACTGGTTCTTTTGGTGGATTTTCTATTCCAATGCATTGTTTATTTTAAATATTTCCCCCCTGTCTTTAATGTTAACACCAACTCCATCAATAACATATGTTTTAGGACTAATAGTCTCTTCATAAGTTTACAGATATAATATCACATAAGGTTTATCCAAAAGATACAATATCTAGATATAAAGTATGGAATCAAAGCTAAAGGCATTCAGTTATATTGACTTGTGTAGCGTCCCTTCAAAAAAGTATTTTTCTTTGTTTCACATACCTGTACTGAATCTAAAAGTCTATATTTATTGATTTTTTTTTCATGCGTCCTGATAAAATGCAAGACATCTGATTGTTTTGAAGGAACATCAACAATGTGGACGTTTAGACTGTGCGGTGCATTGGAGTGCTTCAGTACATCACATGGCTGTCACACTATACAAATACCTTGTGTTTTTTGCGCCAGTGCTAATCCTTCTTCTATCAGGATGAGGAGAAACCAAGCTGTAAACAAATGTACAAGAAATCAGATCAGACCTGAAATTCTCGTTGCACCTTTATAATTTCCTGACAGCACAGAATAACAGATCAAAAGGTAGATTTTATTTTGCTCATGTCACCCAGCTGAATGTTAATGTAAAAAACACTGAAAACATTTTAAAATTCTGCACAACTATAAACATTTTGACAGGGAATTTTGCTTTAGATGAATGGAGGCATGTACATAAATGTTATTACCACCACAGTTTATATAATAATATAATGAATCAGTGCCTGTGAAACAAGTCCAAATCCAAATGTTAATATTTTCATGATTTAAACGATGTCTCTATTTAGATCTGCCACTGTTTACAGCAATTGGAGAGACTGTTATATTAGCCTCTTAAATGCTTTTTCCAGTCCACATTTTCTAATGTAATTACTTTTGACAGTTTTCCAGTTAATAGCTGGGGTGCTATCCACACAGCCATAAGCTCAATCAAGAAATAATTGCCTTTTAGATAATTATATAATTTAATGGAGATTAAGCAAAATGTTTTGTTAAGCCAGGGCACAGGAGTATGCTAGTCTTCATATTGTCCTTTATGTCATTCCAACAAGCTAATTATTAAACTATATTATATGTATATTTTCTAGAGTTGCATAGGAAAATGACAGCCAATTGAATACCTACTATCAGCACCCTAACAATACAGTACGATAGAATACAACTAAAAAGCCCCTCCTGATTTTAAGCGACCTCTGGGAACCACCAATTTTTCAGCATTTACTGTTCTCAATCTGCGACGGGGAGCACAGGGCACCAACAGCTCCTGCAAATATTGAGGACCAAGACCATGTAGTGCCTTATAAGTAGTGAGCTTAATTTTAAAATCAATCCTGAATTTAATACGAAGCCAGTGCAGTGATTTAAGAATCGGAATGATATGTTGTAAATAGCTAGTGCATGTGAGCATTCTAGCTGCAGCATTGCGAACTAGGTAGAGCTTAGAATCAGGGAGGACCGCAAACAGAGCATTACAATAATCCAGCCGAGAAAGAGCATGAACCAAATCTCGGTATCTTTATCAGATAAAATGGGTCTCCGTTTAGCAATGTTCCTCAAATGATAAAGCAAGGCCTTTGTGACAGAGCTAATGTGGGTATCCAAACACAGTTCTGAATCCATAGTGATTTCCAAGTTTCTCACAGATTACCATCAAATTACATTTCAATACTAAGTGTTCGCTAGACTGTTTTCAGAACCCACTAATAATACCTCTGTTTTACTAGGATTTATTTTCAAGAAGTTTCCAGCTATTCATAATTGAACTTCGCTCAGGCACTGCGACAGCAAAGAGTCCACCATCTCTGGGAACAATACACCTGAGTGTCGCCTGCATAACAGTGAAATCCCAAACTGGCTCAGAGGAGTACTGAACCAATATATAGGAGAGAAACCATTCCAAGGCAGTGCCTGTAGTTCCAATATCATTTTGTAATCTCTCCAGTAAGATCCCTAGATCCACAGTGCCAAAGAAGTAGACAGATAAAGTAACACTAGAATAGACCATTTTCATGTGTCGACAATACAGAGGTCATTGCAGACCCTCAAAAAGGCGGCCTCAGTACTATGTCCCATATTTACAAAAATGACCCTGAAGCTGGGCAGTCACAACCTTTTCAATTATCTTTGCTAGTTAATACATATACATACAGTAATTCCTCTTCACACACAGTTTTACACTTCTGCAGTGTATTTGCCAGAAACACTAGTAGCAAATGATGCCATTTGATAGTTGAATCCCTGTCAAAAATCTCCTGTCTATCGCGTTACCTAACTGATACATTTAAAAGATTTGAAGAGTGCTGTGGGCTTTTGTTCCAGTGTAAAGTTTGGAAGGATTTCTCTTCTATTTGGCATTTTCCATTGCAAAAATGCAATACCTGAGCAAAGCTAATTATTTGAGTATTTTATAATTAATTTTCAGGAATGTGTTTATAGCAGTATCATATCTGTATCCACAAAAAGCTTTGGAAACTATGTTATATTTGGAATCTACAGCTAATTTAAGTCTGTTGAGCATATTGCTGCTTTCAAAACACATATTCTAATCAATATTAAATCAAGTTAATAAAGTGTGTGTTATCATGCCAAACACAGTTTAAAAAAGTGCCTCTGGACATTTTACAGACAATATACAATGCATACTTGTGCTAAATCTGTGTTTTCTGAACAATCGAAATTAAGACTCAAGCAGCCGCTCTTCATGTGTGTTCTGTTCTGCATAACCCTTAGCTTAGAATCAGACCGGGTTCACAAACAGTACGAAATACTACTACTACTACTACTACTACTACTACTACTACTAATAATAATAATAATAACAATAATAATAATAATAATAATAATAATAATAATAATAATAATAATAATAATAATAAATAATAATAAGCTAGAACCCCAAAGTGATTACTAGTTGTGGAACATCGTAGTCCCAATTCAAGCTAATATAAATGGCATATTGTACAATCATGTACAGTCTTAACTGATAACTAGCATTACAATACATCTAAATCTGATTATTTACACTGAGTATATGTGTTGGGCGAGCTTATATTACAGAGGGCAGAGCATAACCGAGTACACTGCAGTATGCCAATACAAAAGCTGTACTGTGAACAAAGACATTTTTTCAAGCGCTTGTTTAGCACGTTTCTGAAAACGAAAATAAAATATACAATTTAAAAATTCTCAAATAATTTAGATCAGTGCTAACTTTACACATGTTGTTTTCTAAAACACAAACTAAAAGCTAATTACACAACGTTATAAATAACTTAGGTTTCCACCATTTTATTTGAGATTTGCAGATAATAAAAACTAGTGGGGGAAGATTCATTTAATACAGCATGACCACTAAAACAGTTCGAAAAGAAAACGTGTTTTCTTTTTTTTTTTTTTTCGCTGGCGGGTCTCTTCATTGGGAGCTGTCCCTTCAGCACCGTCCACCGATAGCCAGTCTTAAAGAGAGTCACAAATCATATTCCACAGTAGTTTAAAAAAATAAATATAAAAATAAAAAAAAAAACAAATGACTGAAACTGATTTGAATATCAATATTCAATATTATATTCTGTTTCGTACCAAAGACCATTAATTTGACAGGTAATAAAACTGTCCTTATTTTAAACTCATATATATATATATATATATATATTATATATATTATATATATATATATTATATATATTATATTATGGTATGTCATGTACATAATACATATGTATATATAATATATATCCAGGATAGGATGCAACCGAATACGCCACCCTAGAAAGTGGTTATGAATTTATATAGATTGTTATGTGTCACTACATTTCTATATATTTTTTTCTTTCAATTTTATATGAAACGCCATTGTGTTTTTTCAACAGCTAGATGGCGAACTTCTGGATTCTTATTGGGAAAACAAAAAGATAGTGGGAAAGGTGATAGCCAACTACAGTATATGTAACAATAGTTTTGATTAAAAGGGAATGTACTACTAACCATTTAGTAAGAAAAATAGCTTTTTTAGTCCACTTACTGCGCATAAACTGAATCATGGATCTTGTATCATAAACTTTGGTGAAACAATACAGTAGTAGTAAAACATTTATATTGTCGATGGTGAAAAAAATTGCCTCATTGTTAAGCACAGGTATCTGTATCCATCGGACGAGCCATTGATAATTCTTATTTATCACGTTCTGAAACTTACCTATGTTCATTTCCACCTCTTATATAATTCATCCAGTTTCTTAGTTGCCAGTGGTAGTTTAATCTTGCATATTGCGAGACAAAAACTCGGGAGTCATGCAAAGAACAAGCCAAACTTCAACCGCTTCAATCCAATCGCCCCGTGACAGCAAGATTAACCAGGACTCCCCGAAAGAAAAGTACCACCCCCAGATCTTCACTTTCCCCCCAGAATTTGTGAATTACAGCCCTTTATCCCATTAAGCATATTTCCAAAGGCGTCGGTAGTCTGTGCTTTATAAATTGCAACAATCTTGCACTCTAGCAGAGCGAGCGGAAAGACTGTAAAATGTCTCAGCATGTTGAACAAGAACACTGAATAATCAGACTGGAGGGTCTTGTCTCCCTGCTGAAATGAAACGTGGCACTAAATGAAGCTCATTTAAGACCTGAGTGCTGTTTGCTTGAATGAGCAGCATGTACGCATGCACCCCCTCACATCCACAGGGCGTGAGCAATTCCATTTGGGAAGAGTCCACCATGCCTCCACATCCTATGGTTCCCTTAATGCAAATATAACAACCACAACAACCTGTGGCGAAATATTTACCACGTGTCTCTACTGCGCGCTGCAGGTACGGCTGACAATCAAATTAAATTGCAGTCGAGTAGACGAATATGAAGAAGGAAGCATTGCAAAATTCTATTTGTGGAAATAATTCAAATGTAATGTTTCTGACACCAATATTACTACACTAGCATATGCTACTTTTATATCTAGCGTAAATTTATATCTAGAATTTAACGTATGTTTAAAAAATAAACTTTCGGTTAACTTCTCGCGCTTAATTTGCATTTCTTGCAGAACAGTGCTGTTCATTCCTCTACAAACATGAATGTGTGTGTTTGTGTGATTATATATATATATATATATATATATATATATATATATATATATATATATATATATATATATATATATATAGATAGATAGATAGATAGATATAGATAGATAGATAGATAGATAGATATATGAAATCAAATGCAGGGTTTAAATCGTTTATATTGAATGCTCAAAAATAGGCATTTTGTCCTCAAGCTATAAAGACAACAGTTTTGTGTCACATTCAAACTGTATCTTATTTTTTTTAGCACACCTAATTGTACAGTTAAGTTTCCTAAATGCAAAAGCTATATAGAATTCTCTTTACACATTTACTGAGATTTCAGCCGTAGTTCTCCCAGTAAATAGACCGAAGTATTTTGATTGCGTATTGTGTAACTTCAATTAGTTACAGTGCAGGTAAAATCATTGAAACCAGTCAGATTCTCAGTCATGTAAAAATGTAATAAGACACACTCAATTTACATGCCTGAGATTCACAAAAATAATACAGATCTGATTTTTCATTTTCATTGAAAAGTGACTGAGATTATATCTATTTGTACTTTGGAGGACAATTTTAAATCTGATCAGTAATCTCTTAGAGAACCGCCATTTTCTGGGGGGGGGGAGGGGGGGGGGAGTTGTTTAAGGAAGTGAATATTAGAGTTATAATGTATGGAAACAACACAGAACAATTGTAGAACGATCTGAGTGTCCAGAACATGGAATATTAGGGGTAATATTGAAAATTACCATGGAACCTTTGTAGAACGATTTGAGGGTTCCTTCCGAACATGACAGACAAAAAAAACAAACAAAACAAAACAAAAAAATCTTAAATTATTGAAAGAAAAATGTTTTGCCAACTAAAACACTGTACTAATTGTTAAATATTGTTTAATACTCTTTCTAAGACAGCAAGTCTAGTCGCTGGGCTCAGCAGTGTTTAGACCCGCATGTCTTCCCTTTGAATAATCAATACAGATTGACCACCTTACTGCAGCCACGTGTTCTTAATATAGATTCAATCAAATGCGATTAACCCCGCCTATGGCATCAGCATTATGGGAACGGCACATTTTTTTAACTAGGTTGCTACTGACTAATGCTTCATTCACACGCAATAAATAAGCAGTATGGTAGAGTGTAATGTAGCGCAAATAGGTTTAATTTAATCAAAATATCCAAATAACACACACTTTTTTTAGCCACCTTTTTTTTTTATTTTAATGATTCATTGCACACACAAATAAGTTAAATCTCACAAAAACAAAACACCAACAACAAGACAAGATGATGATTTTATGGATTCAGTTTATATAGAAATTATTGTCATGCTGGTTGAGAGGTACAGGTGGAGGGGAGCCACAGCACAAGTAAATATGGGGGTTTCAATGCCAGCCTAAAATGGAGGATGACACTCTCAGAGATATGGTGAGGTCTATTTTAATGACATTAACAGTGGAGGATTTCAGTACAGCTGTTCTTTCACTGTAATAACCCTGCTGGTGTTTTTTGCCAAGGTTTACTTATTGACCCACCGAAAAACATTACATACACAAAAAAAAAAAAAAAAAAAATCAATAAAAAAAAATCAATTTCTAAATTTTAGGACAGTGGTATTCATATCAGCTACTGTTTATTCCCTTTGTCTATGAATCCATCAGGTTAGGTTTTCATCTGGGAATTAACTGGGTCATTCTTATGACAAACGTAGGCTAAATATTAATGAAGTGCAAAACAAACAGTAACAATATTATCGTTGTGACAACAAATATTCTTATTTTTTCAACACCTTCAGTGTCAGGCATTCAAAATCTCAGTGTGCAATGCAGCATTTTCAATGTTGTTTCTTATAATAAAAAGCTAAACATTGTGGCATTATTCTGGTTATCTTTTGTTGCATTTAATAAAATAAAAAAAACAGATATTTAATTATTTAACTTTCCTGTAGCCACATCTCCAAACATACCAGTTAATTAAACTTTTTCAGTGTATTGCACAGTTTTATAATAGTTTACCTGTATTTGTGAAGGAAATAGTTCTAAGCTTAATGACACTAGCAGATAGGACAACATTCTTTTTCTTTCATATTCAATTCACAATAGCATTTGAAAACAGGTTTGTTGCCTCATTGCAATGCCATGTATCATTAAGCCCAGTGCATTTGCTTGTTGGAGTGCTCCGTTTAAGACTTCACTATTGTATGGAAATATAAAAATCTAAAGAATGAGAACTGATAATGGAGGAACGGAGAGATACTCTCTTAGTTACACGCTTTGTACAGAACCAACATTCTTTCAAGAATATACTGGTTGGTCACTATACTGCTGTGAATGTCATTGAAGAAGAGACAGGAGATGGGTTTAAAAGTTTTCCTTCACAAAAGCATTTCAGAAGCCATGAACAAACTGCACTGAATAGAGTGCTTTCTATTCAACGATAAGTCTTGCTTGAAGGCTAAGAATCCTTGTTGTGTATTATTTTAATAATTTTACATAGATGTTTGCATGCATTTTGTTATTACCACAACAATAAAGTAGTGCACATCATTTTTTTTTATGTGTTAAATAGACCACCACCCTACACCCCCATACCTGAAAAGCGAAAGCATGAGTAATGCATAAGCAGAATAGGTTTCATTAATTTGTAAGATGCAAGACATTTACTTAGCCTTAGTGGTCTTCTGCATTCAATTACAATATACAAAACCAAACTGATCAATATACAGTGACAGAAAATACATTAGCCCAGAACATAAAATAATACCCACAATACATTATTAAGCTTGACCATCAGGAATAGTTTGAATTAAACAGTTCAGTAGTATTAGTATAGCAGCACTTATTGCATAAAGGCATTTCTACTAATTTTTAATAAAAGTGCATTTAAAACAAAAAAAAACAAAACAAAACAACAAAAAAAAAAACTTGGCAAACAAAGCTTAAGGAATGAATATCAATGAAAAGGATTGTATAACTTTACAAGTGGGTTCAGCTCCAGCAAGTACCATGGAACAGTGCAACTCACAGTCCCATTCATCTCATTCAGTTTCACTGAACATACATTTGTAGCCAGTTAGAGAATGCAAAAATTGGAGTGTAGGAAGAACAACATAGAAATAATTGTTAAATGAAACACATCATTTACTGTATGCACATGCTGCTTTCAGTGTAATACATGAACATTTAATACAGTGCAAACACATTATCTTGCTAGGTCTCCTCCAGGGGTATTTTACATTTTTAGTCATGTTCAAAGTTAGCTTATTACAATAAACTTCAAATCAAAATAAAAGCTTTTGTCTTTTTTCTTAATCAACTCTTTCAGCACTAAATGACTGCATAATAGCTATGTTAATAGTTTTTGGTGTTTCCTTCTGGGAATATAGGAGTTTACTTTCTTATACTATAGCGGTTCATAGTTTTGAGCTGGCTTTCCTAGTCTTCATCTATATATATATATATATATATATATATATATATATATATATATATATATATATATATATATATATAGTTATGCAGTGTTGAAAGAGTTAAAACAACAATTCTTTCTTTAATCAAGATAATATTTTTGGCACTAAAGATAAACAGAAAATGTGTTAGAAGCTGATCTTTCAGCCACATACAGTGCAGCTCTTTACTCTTGTAATAATTAATGGATGTACACTCAATCCTAACCCATTTTCTTTTGATTGTGAAGTAAACATAATACTGAAAGCAGCTGTTCAGCGGTCTCAAATCATCTTAATAAATAGCAAAACATTCTTTACAATTACACAGTTCCTAACCATCCATTCCACTGCCATATGTGACAGAAGGCCCTTGTTCCAATAGCGGGTAAACAACCGTTACAGGACTCTGGGTTTTCACATGGCATCGAAATGGAATCTGTGAGCTTCCTGGCGTTTCTCCCTGTCATCCGCTTTCTACAGAAAAAAAAAACAAAAAACAGGAAGCAGTGGAACGTCAATATCAAACACATTCACTTGGGTCTTAATGTATAACCACATTGACATCTTAAATAATCATCATTACATTCTGAAAAATATTAATATGCAAGTGAGGCCTATTCGCTTGTCTTATGAATCCAAGTTTTGTAGACAAAATGATACCTGCCTGTTGCATGACCCTCTAGTTAGTGAGAGGGTTGACATCATTGACTCACTCATGGGTTCCATAGCAAACAGTGCCCCCATACACTGTAATGACAGGTATTTGCATACTACCATCTCCAGATACTGTTTTGCATTAAAATTACTCATAACTGTGTTAAGGATTATTTCAATATATGGTTTGTGATGCTTACTATACACATCCCTAAATATAACCTTCATTGTTTGGAGAAATGTTAGCGATCACCAATTTAATCAAATATTCCTTCATGAATTTTCATCAGTGAGGAAAAATACTAATCAGTTTTTGTGATCACAAGAATGTCAATGTGTACACTGTGTTCTATTTTACATAATTAAGAATGTTCGGTGTAAGGTAAGCTCCACTGACTGGCATTTCACAAACAAAGGCTTTATTTCCATGAGAAACACAACATGAATTCAAACTGATGATCAAAGACAGCAGCCTTAAGTGCAACAAATTCCCTGCTGCCAAGCCTGAATCATTTTATTCAGTGATAGAGCTGAATCTGTAAGGTTTCTCATAACTAGAATTATTTACTTGGAACAGTTCAGAATGGTTTTCCACTTGGATCAGGCTACCATTCAATCTATGTTCATTCAAATGTTTTAACTGATTTTTTTTAAATTTTATTTTGTTACACTAAGGTTCCATATTGACTTATCATTTTGACGTATTGCTTTGATATTTGTAAATGGCAAGTGTGCAAATGTCTTTTTATTTGAAAGATCAGGCAAACGCAGTTTAATGTCAATAGCAAGGAGCTGATCTATAACCGAAACTTCATTACTTTGGTCTTATGCGAACCACAATGCCAAACTGTCTTCTAAAGCAGATATAATAACACTTTTTTCAGCCAGAAAGAATGAATTGCTTGAATAAGAGCTAATAAAACTGGTTCTGCGCTGAATATATTGACTTTAATCAATCTTTTCAGTTTTGAATTACTGTACTGTTTCTCCAACTGAGTGGTATGCCTAACAATGAATCACATCAAACAGCAGCCTTTGATATAAAAAAAGCAGATCCTTGCTAATGAACCAACTACATGCATCTGCAGTGGCCTTTAGTTTTAATTTTTGTGTCATTTCACTATTAAAGATTTGGCAGTTAGGATACCCTCTATTTCCACTGCACAGCTATGGCCAATGGTTTTGCATCACCCTACAGAATGAACTAATGAATGACATTTTCATAGAGCTTTTAATGTCACACAATGTTAAATTGTCAACAACTGCCATTAACTACTGTATATTATTCATTTAAAAGAAAAACAATGGCAGGTTTTATTAATGCCAACCTAGTGAACAAGACTACAGAGATATCAGCCAGTATCTGATAAAGCAGAAATGGCAGGCACAGATATTAGAAAGCCTTCAGCAATTGATGTGTCATGGTTACAAATATCATATGAAAGCAGTACAGTAGCTGTATCATTTAATAGAAGTATTGCTTTAGCAGACACTAGTCAGTGCTGTGCCAAGAGCTACTCATCCCAGCTGTAATAGATGGAGATTTAGCTGTATTTTAGGACTGAGGATGGCAAATCTAATGGCACTTAATTTAACTTGGCAGCTTTAGTCTCTTATCCACAACAATACAAAGATAAGGACAGTAAGGTAATTATCATTATTTATTATTAGCATCATCCTACAACAATGGAATTAAAAAACTGCTGGCAAAACACTAGCTATATTCTTCTTTTTAAATGGCAGTAATTCAGCTGAAAGGGTTCCATTTCTTTTCTGACCACATAACAAGGAACCTTATCAAGATTTCTAGGTCAAGTGACATCTGTCTCAGTTTTAAAGACACACACACACATATGCATATACACACACACCAAACATATTGTACAGAATCGCAGAATAAAAAAAAAAAAAAAAACCCTGCTTTCTTTGGTAATGTTAACGTGACTCTATAACATTTGAGCTCTGACCGGTTGACTTAATTAATTTACAACAAGGGTGCCCACAGGTCAATATGTTTCTATTTAAAATAATATTTAGATTTCTGAAGCCCCCTTCTGTGACTTTTGGGCAGCTACCTATATGAAGCTGAATACAGGCGAATCATCCTTTTATCAGCGCACCACTGTTTCAGGGGAGGTGCCATTAAAAAAAAATTACTACAAAAAGCAGACTCACCATGGCTTGCAATATCATAAGAAAAGTATCATCGCAAGACATTTATTTTTCTTCCAATTTTCTTAACGGAAAGGGTTACTAAAATAACTTTTTTCTAGTGTAAAAGAAACCAAAAAATTAAGATTAAAATTGGTATGATTTCTGGGTAAAGTTTTATTTTACAATCCTATATGATTCTGGGGTTACCCAACAACTGCAGGATTTAGAAAAAAAAGAGCATTTCCAGACAGTGGCAGCAGCATGACCTTGAACACTCTAAATCCGCCTCTTCTCCCTCTCTCATTCTCACTCTGCCATGAGTGTGGGATGCACTCTATAGCTTGGAGATCGGCAGTTGGAATCCAGGCTATGCCACTGCTGACCGTGTCCAGGAATTCCCAGGGGGTGGCGCACAATTGGCCAAGCGCTGCCTGGGCGGAGAGGGTTTACTTCTGTAATGGCTTCATAGCATGTGCAAAAAAAAGCGGATGGCTGACGGCACGCATTTCGGAGGATGCGAGTCTTCGTCTCTCCCGAGTTGCAGTGTGGGTTGCAGCGCTAAGCCGGGTTGAATAATTGCGCATTCCAAATTGGGAAAAAATCGGGGGTAAAATAATTGGCGATTCCCAAAAAAAACAAACAATTAAATAAAATAATGCCGTATATCCATACCAAAAAAAAAAAAAAAAAAACTTAGTGTCACACTTATATTTGTAGGTCAAAGTGGAGTAGAGGATTATGTAAATACAATATAGGGTATTGCCATGGCACTTCAATGTTATTTTTCTTACGGTGTCGCTAGTGCCTTAATGGCTTGCTTTGTAATGTTTTAAACCAGACTGTTTCATAGTCAGGCTTGGAGAAACCAAGGCCAAAGGGTGACTGGGTAACAGTGAGGCAAATAAGGTCAGCATGATTATAGAAAGTGTAAAAGTTGGACTGGGGGCATAACATTGTCTTGTGGTGCATGTGAATAAGCTTTTCCACTGTGTCTGTTTTCTTGTAATTGGAACAAAACTGTATCAGCAGTTTCAAAAGAATAAAATAGACGTTACAGTGAAAGCACCATTAATACTTCAGCACTTACCTTCTCCTGCCAGTGCAATATGCCAATTATTGCCAGGATGAAAACACACACGGCAATTAGTGCAATGGCTGTTAGTAGCACTATGTTACTTGGGGTCAGGTAAAGTTTGGCGCTCCAGCTGAAAAAAAAGAAAGAGAAAAATAATAAGCAACACATAGTCATGAACAGCTTGAAAGCCAATTATTGCTTTCATGATTTACTTTTTAGCCTTCCTTTAAAGTACATAAAAAACACAGCTTTAATAGCAAGTACTTAATTATTACCACACCTACACCATTATGTTTTTTGTTTTGTAATTTGAAACTCCATCCTCCAGGTTCCACAGACTACTGATTATATGGATATTAATTTTAACTGATCAATTGCCTTGAGGGGTTATGTGTGAATTATTTATTCCTTAGAAAAGGGGTAGAAATGTTTATACCCCTGAGATGGTAAGATGGTGTGATCTACTGCTGTTTGGATGTGGCTGCTCTTTTTGTAAGCTCAAAAAATAGTCCAAGCTTTCAGAATTAAATAAGTAAATCACTTAGACGGTTGATAAAACCTACTTCTAATAGCTTAACCTTTCCCTGAATTGTTCAGCCGATATGTGTAAATATTTCTACAGCAGCCTTCAAGAAGAAGAAAAAAAAGGATATAATATATATATATAAGTATATATAATATATATATATATATATATATATATATATATATATATATATATATATATAAACTTTGTTGAAACAAGTCACACTTTTTTTACTAAAATTGTGAAAGTAATACCAAATATAAGTAAAATCCAATTTAACTATCATCATGAAAAAAAAATATAAACTTTTTTTACAAGGTTTATAAAAGTATTTTATGTTCCCAAATTTTATAAGAAACTTTTTAATATATGTCTCAAATTGGCTTTCAAGAGGTAACCTTGACCAAAGATGATGGTCATGCCGTCAGGCCAAGGTGACCCTTCTGGTCAAGGGATACAGATATTATCATCTTTGTAGTAATTCATAAAGAACGGCAGTGGCTTCCACAGTATTCAGACACGACTTGGGCATTCCAAAATGTATTTTGGATGACATCCCAAACACAGCACTATCTTAGATTTTCACAAAACTTGTTACCTGGGCTGCTTTTTATTAGAAAAACTTGCTGCTGTTCAATAGCTGGGCAAGAATAGATCTCGGGGATCCTGTTTTACTGAAAACAAAATTGACTGACCATTGACCCTGAAAATCTTTAAACAAATACTCAATAGGTACAAATTACAGAACTGTATATTTTCAAAATAATCTTCTTAAAAGGTCATTCAATTAAGGATTTTAATTTAAAATGTGGATTCAACGAGCTAGTTTCTGTCCTGATTTTTCATTGAATGACCTGACTGTCAAGAGTTTTTATAAATTATTACACATCAGTTATCAGAGGCTTGAAGAGGAAATCCACATGGTCTACTGTAGCTGCCACTTACTTGATTATTATTTTTTTTTGCCTGTCAGGAATACTATAAATAAAACACAGCTATACTGAGAAGCCACTGCTTTTCTGCTCATAGTACAAGCAGTTCAACCATAGCTTTTTGAGGATGAAAGCTGTTCATATTAGACAAAATTTTACAATGTTTACTTTCCACAGCAAACTTCACTAAACATCCATCAGCATGACATGATTTATGGTTCTGTAACTTGGGGGTGAAAGCAAACACAGGTCCCAGAGGTGACTAACCTCTATAACAAGGAAAACCATAAATCCATTTGAGCTGTTAGCAGCATTATGCCATCTTATTCATTAAAAGCATAGTCGCTGAGTATAAATAGGTATGGGTTTAATTGCAGTGACTTACCTGCGTGGGTTGTTGTGGGGATAGGGAATGACGATCAGCTGAGAATTAGGGATGATTGCAGTCCACTCCTGTTTTCGGATAGCCTGGAAAACAAAGCACTGTGTTAAGGTGCTTTCATGAGAGTAGATGCTCTTTATTTCTAGTTACCTACATTACAGAGGTCTACAGCAGGCTAGAACTGAGCTTCTCCTAAACTCCTAAATAGTCAAAAGCACATTATTAGGGACTCCTTTAAAAAAGAAAAGAAAAACACAGTAGTTTAGTATATGCAATAAGAATTATTGCTAAATATAAGTTAGGGGCAGTATAAGAAAAATATATTTATTATATATTTAAATAAATATATATATATATATATATATATATATATATAATTATCATATATATATATTTTGGTAAATAGTTTTAAAACCAAATTACTGATCTAATTTTGGTAAATAGTTTAAACAGTTGTATATGTCAACTGTCCAGAAAAGAAAAAGAGGTGGAATTACAATGAACGACACTTAGGACTTGTAAAAGCCTGTATGCACTTTCATCTGAGGTTATGGTAATGTAAATGTCTGAAGAAATAATGGTTGCAGCAAATGAAAGAGAAATCTGCACTTCTAATCTATTTGAATGAAGAAGCCTTTATTTTCAGAAAAGATACATTGCTTTAACTCAAAATCAGTCGTTTAGGGAGTATTCAAGGAATCACAATGGTATTTCAAAGCCATGATTACCAAGGTTTAAAAGGTTAACTGAAAGAGGCCACATGGGGAATATTATAAACTGTCAGGGAGCTTTCTGATTTACCTTAGGGCAGTAACAAACACTTCTATCAGCAATCCATTTCCTAATTGATTATAATCATTTCAGAGTAATATGAAATATTATTGAGAACACTTTATTATTATAAAGCAAGAATACGTACAATCTATTAGAGATCTCATCAGAAAAGAAATACAAAAATGTGAAATTAGGTTTTAATGGTAATGAGATGCAATATTCTGTGGACAAGCTGCTATTACCTTCTCTCCCGGGGGACGTGGGATCCCAACATACAGATGATCCAAGAAGTTAGCGCTGCGACCCAAACCAAGCACAGTATAGGGCAGCTGTAGGGCAAAATGTGCTGACTGGCTTAGCTGTCCAGCTATAATGCAAATAAAATCACTGTGTAAAACTCAACACATCACAAACACTGTCACAATAGATTAAAGATTATGACATCCACTTTTGAGAATCAGGTTAAAAAAAAGCAAAGCAGGTTTCTGATTGGTACATATTCATTATCTGTAATCAGCTGCAACATAATGCTCACATTTAACAATATACTAATAAATTAATATATAGAAAATTTTCTGGAGCCTGATTACTTGGTAATTAGGCTGCAGTGAATGCCTGCATCTACTTACGTACTGGTATATGCCCGCATGTACTTCCTCTAAACCTGAAATGAAGCTAACTGAAGTGTGTCATAGGAACAACTATGTGTAAATAGTAATAGGGCAGAACAATTGGATCCTATATTTACTCCACAGTGTGTACTGCCTTCTGTAGTTAAGGGTTTGGCTGCTAATGTTGTGATGAAAATCAAGTGACCTCTGACTTATACTGTTATACCAAGCTACACAGGAGCAAAATTTAGTCCTGAAGGTGAGGTACAATGATGGGGATGTAAAGAAAGAAAAACACCAAGGAGACTTCTGCTGTAGAGAAGAACATGTTAGACCTCTGCATAGGAACTCTATATAGTCACTTTGCACAGGACTGCCCCGCAATATACCCAGTTGGCATGTCTTTTTTACAAGCCTAGATCTGCAATTCAGCAACTTCTGGATGTTTTCAAAAATGTATGATGCTGCACCAGATCTGAAGCATGCATACCAAGAACCAAAAGAAACGTATCACTATCACAACACATTTATTTTGGAAAAAAGATAAGGTATATAAATGATGGACATTGACGAAATGTTTCTGGTTTCTTTTTAATCACTTGATCGTTCACCCTTGGCCATGACACGCTTGAGTGACTATGACTGAAGCAAATACACTTAATCACCTAATTAGTGAGACAGTTGATTGGACATTGAATATTCAGCTGTTGAATTGCAACCTTGAATAAAAGAAATAAAGAAAATCACAGAAAAAAAACAAAAAAAAAACAATATGCCACATCTGTCAAGGGAACAGTGCCTTTGTGCAATCGGCATGTTGGAGGCTGGACTAGGGCAGCGTACTGTGGTTGCAGCATCCTCGTGATGTCAATTGTTAATCAGCACAATAAAAAGTCACTGCAGCTGCTCTAAAACAGTGTTATTTTTCGATCACATCTAGTGAATTTTATCCAAATATAAGTGATACGTTTATTTTGATGATTAAATATTAGTGTTTAGTTTCTTTCGGTGAGCAGCATATATTAAAAAAATAAAGAAAATAACAAATACTTCAAAATTGCCATGTTCAATCAAGCAAGGTGATAGAAGACAATACCAATAATGATCCTTCTCTCATGCCGCTTCTGTGACGAATAGTTAGAGAATTGAAACTTCCCAGTAATAATGATAGCTCAACTCTAACACAGCTTGTTAATGTACTCTGTGTAAAAACCACTGTAATCAGATCAATCACAGAAATGGTTATTTTTGCTATGGAGGCTTAAGTTTAATTTAGTTTCTTCCTATTGAGGACCACATCAATGAAGCACTAGTACATCACTTAAAAAGAAGTGCCCCCCCATACTGTACTTAGAGAAAAAGGAGATAAAATTGAAATGCTTTTTTAGGCTATTGACTTTGATTGTTAATCCAGTCTCCTTTCAAGTAAAAACATTAGACACATCTTTTTCATTGACTTATTTTCATTACAAAGCACTCTAAACGCTGTCCAGGCTAAACCCAGTCATTCAGTTCCATCTTGTTCAAGGCATTTACGAGCACAACAGATCCCATCCACTTAAAGTTATCAGATCAGCCACTGACCACGAACAGTGATTTTTTTCACAATGTAAAGAACATAAAGCAAGATGAAAGATACAAACGATTTATATTTTGGGTCTCAAATCAGTCATTTTAAAGAGTCTGGTTTTACAGATACCAACTGGCACTCATTTTTGACAAATCTAATGTTACCTTATACAAGGTACTGTAGCCCAAAGTGCCTGTGCATTTAGGTTCCCATCTCAAAGTTAGATAATTCACCCAGCAGTTTTATTGGTCCTGGGACCAATATAATTTCCATAATGTACTCCCGTCTGTTAGCAACCTTCACGAATGTTTTGAATGAGGGGTCACCTGTCTAAACGGTCTCTAAATCCCACTCCCCTGGCTGGAGGCGGTTGCTGTAGTCTCCATTAATCTAAAATGACAGATTGTAAAGAAACAGCTTGCCAGTGTACGGAACAATTTCCATAAAAATGTTTACGATAGCGGAAGCAGCATGTTCCCGTCAGTGTTTCTCCCAAACAAATATCATCCGCCCCCATTACAAGGCTCACTTTTCAAAAATGATTTCTAATTACATAGCCGCTATGCATTTCCTCTCTGCTATAGAATTAATTATATTGTGCACCTCATTACCACTCTTTGACAGGATGTTTCCAAGGATGTTTGGAGCAGTTTCCAACACAACTGCTCCAAACCAGCTGCACTCGGGCTTGATTCTGGCTTGACAGAGCAGCTTGCGGTCTACTCTGTGCATCTGCTGGTATCCCAGCCATAGGGATTTATTTCCAGCATGTCTTTTAGCAGGCAATAAAAAGCCACAGGGCTCAGAGATAAATGATGACTTCAAAATATCCTCTAAACAACAAAGAGATTACGCACAGCCACTAATGTTCCAAATACAAAAACAATCTCTCTATGCTAATAACATTTCTGAAAACATCGACTTCGAAATACGAGGAGTACGATACCAACTTATTTTAGGGACAGATATAAGTGCCAGCAGAATGACTTATAGGGTTTGTACCAAGGGCAACGTGATTATCACATTATTTATTTCACTTACAAAACAATGGCACAAACAACAAGCCCCTGAATAATCTACAACTGTCTTATAAAGTATTCCCTTCTAAATTAATTTACTAGACTCACAAGCTGTTTACAAAATATTGCCAAGCTTTTAGTACTCTTGCTGAGGCAAGCCAAAGGCCTGGAGAGGAGTGCAGCTGAATCAGATTTTCACAGAAGGATGCATAGCGCCTGCTATGTAGTTTAGAAAGTAAACTTGCGGCTGCATTCCTGTGATGCATATTTAGATCTCAATGAAAGGAACCAGATCCTTAGCATTCACTGTTGCTGAAACAGTGAGTTCCTTAATCATTAACATGCATGATGACAGCAGCTGGCAACATGACTTTTGGTCTAAGGATGAGATAAAGTGGCACTGTGATGAAGGTGTATAATACAAGGGCTTTGAAGCTTGTTCACAGCTTATACAATGGGAGAAAATTTAGACATTGATTTGCCACAAAATATGGCGGTGTGGTTTGTAGAGATAAGGCGCTCTGTCCATAGAGCGCTATCTAGTCCATCTTACTGTGGTATACTTAAGAGAACAGAGAAATATAGGCACTTAGGCTACATACACACACAGACTAAATGCGGTTGTGAGTTCAACTTTTGTACACAAACACAGTTCCGTTAAAAAGGTCAGCGACAACCGCACTAGTTAATCATTTTCAGAACAAGTATAGAGTGCAGTTATTAATTCAGTTTGGTTAGTTAATGCCCAGTGTGTGTGTGTGTATTACAACCGCACTAACACAACCACAGTTGGTGCTGAGTGGATTTCTTGCTAATGATGTCATTGTTTACCAGACATTTCCATGTGATAAAACATGGCTAAATAAATAAATATATATGAGCCAAGTTGATTTTGAAATATTGATGAATAGTAAATTCATAACAATGGTAAATAGTGCATACATATAATATCCTTTTTTTTTTTTTTTAAGTACAGTTCTTTACAGACGTTTCCATATGCCAACTTTATTTAAAATATGCAGTTTTTTTTAAAGCACACTTGCACATTAATTAGTAGTAGTATGGCGGTCAACATGCCAAAAGAAATTAGTATTTTATTATTATTTTTTAAACACAACAGACAGATATCGAATCCACCAAAGCAACTCACATATCATCTGCAAATTAGTCATTTGCATCTACTTCAGCAGTGGACATGGCAGCTTGTGAAAATAAATGTCAGAAGAGAAAATGACCAAATTGACTGGATGATTCGTTCATTACTTCACCTTGAAGACTGTCAACTTTGCAAATTGGACAGCTGCTTTCAAAATGACACATACGATCTGGTCTCACGAAAGCCTCGTCTGCATGCTTGCCAACATCGGACACATTCCGCAATGGAGAAAGAATACTAATGGCATGTACTTTGTGGTACAACGTTAATATGGATGAAGCTAAAGTTTTTAGTCTTCGTTAGACAAATAAAGCACAAATCGACTTTTGGGGAAAATGATCCAACACTAAGATTGCCACTTGATTATCTTTCTAAATATGCGTGCACTTTTAAGGCTCTTCTCCACTATGAACAAGATTAAGACAGCTGTGCGAGCCTCAATGTTGACGAGTTGCTTGAACTTGCTGTCTCTCCTGTTGTTTGAAACAGATAAATGTGCAATTCTCTGGACTATGACTATAATTGCAATATTCACTAGCAAGCCTTGAAGCTTTACCCTGTTACTAACTAGGCAATGGTAAGTCATTTATTAGCTTTTTATTTAATAATTGCTTGATGTAATATGACTGTTTTCTCGCTGGTTTGGTGACTTTGTCCATTTGGCTTTTTAAAGCACATTCACTGTGGATATATGTGAACGTATTTTTGTGGCTACTTCAAATATTTAAAAAGGATTTACAGGGGAAATATTTGAAGTATTCAGGGTTTTAATGGATTTAAATCATTTTTGCAAACCATTTCCTGTGACATCAGACCTTCAGTCCTTGCCCTTTCATCCTAAGTTGGGGCCACCCCCATTTCCAAACCTAGCTACGCCACTAGTGTGTGTTCTCATGGAGTTCACTAATCCTAAACAATCTGCCAGCTTCCCTGTAGCCATGCTTACCTTGTTTCCATGCTTTTCTTATAAGACAAGCAGAATGTAATTGGTCTGACTGCTGAAAGCACAAAATCACTTGGCATACAAAGCCCTGATCAATAATAATCCTTCTCCTTGCTACGGCTGGTTAGCTTGGCTGAATCTTGCAGATTTGAACAGTTTCAATTTACTTCATTCTGGCTGCTGCAAACCTGGGGGAACAGGGGCTGAGCACGGGGGAGGGAGGGGGTTCTCCTTAGTACTTCACTTATTAACATCGTACTAACTCCTCCATTAAAGAAAATTAGTTGGTGGAAAATTGGTTACTGATTGGACTCCCCAGCTTTCCTTTGTCCTTCAGAGCGTCATGCTTTTAGAAAGACAGGCCGGGGGTGCACGTAACGTGGGACTTCTTCTAGACCTGCATCAGAGATGCTCCATTCATCAACCTGCCAGCCATGGTTTCAGAGGGACAATGTTTTTATGCAGTTTTGGCCAGAGAGTTTTCTTTCCATTAAGTAAGGTAAGCCATGTAGACTGTAAACAAGCAGCCAATTCAACCTATTAGCAAATTGCCTAACACAGCACTAATTACTAGGAATCCTGTCTGGATCAGTTTCTGATGTGGCTGGTAAATTGGTTATACAGTATATCATCTCAAAAATACACAAGATAGCCAGAACTTGTTTCAGAGCTGGTTTCGCACAAAATATTGTTTTTGAATAGTGCTTTTTTATAGAACAGAGTACCGTGAACTAGATGGCCTGACAGTTCATTCCCAGGATTAGGTGGAAGGTGGCCATCTAGAAAGTGGACTGAGTTAGGTACACTAAATCATTGTCCAGAAGGTTAACGGTGTGGCATCGGATTGGACAACGGGCGCCCTCATTAAAGAAGGGGTCATGGTTGATGGTATACAAAGGCGTTAAAGAAGCTTGAACATTGAGAGACAGGAAGTAAGATTGGATTCAGGTATAGTGACCCAGACAGCAATGTATTTCACAGTACAATAACAGAGATAGAACAAATTGAAACGTAGAATAAAATCAGATACACTTTTGTCAATGTATTTTGCATTAAACTTTACTAAATTCTAAAACTTTACTGTAATGGTAGCAGAGGCTCCAGTTTGGTCAAGAAGGAAGCATGGACAAAAACTCTATAAAAGATCTTTCCTTGTATTCATAAACAAGTTTGCTTTGCATCCTTCACAACTAAATTTTAAGACAGGCTTCATTTGGATGCAGAAAAGAATCACATGGAGTATAGTTGGGCCTCAAGTTTCTATGTCAATAAATAAAACATCAACTGGTTTAAGCTTTGTAGCAGCATTGAAACATCCTAATTTATACAAAACTATGTTAGAGATCCCTGTCAATTTCTCAAGACAATTTGTAGTGCTACACATAGTTTATTTTCCAGCCAAACAGCTCAGTGTGGTGACAGCTACACAGTAACATTTCTTCAGGTTTCTAGAGATGTTTAACCCCTCATCTGAACCACAGATTATTAAGAAATGGCTGTGGTTCCAAGGTCATAGATTACTTGTTGATCTCATTTCCCCAGATGTTTTTCAAAAGCTGTGAATTGAACTGGAGCAAATAAACCCAAGCACAATCCAAATAGGTTCTGTCATACCCAGGAAATCAACTCCCCAGTAATGTTGTTGAAGCTGACACCCTGGGATCCTTCAAGAAGCTGCTTGATGAGATTCTGGGATCAATAAGCTACTAACAACCAAACGAGCAAGATGGGCCGAATGGCCTCCTCTCGTTTGTAAACTTTCTTAAGTTGTTATGTTCTCATGAAAGATGAGAGAGTACTAGTGAATGTTGTGGCAATGTTGACGTGTACTCAGAATACCTTACCACAAATTAATAAATAAATATGGTAAAGTCTAAATAGCAAAATATGTTGAAAATATTTAACATATCATATAAATTTATTCAAAATGCAAAGTGTAGATATTTTTTGGTAATATGTTGTTGCTAATTTTATAATAGAAATTAGTGTTGCATAGATTTTAATTACAAAGTGTCCTTTTGTTGGGCTGTAATGATTAATACACAGCAAAACTCTCACCCAGGAATATTAGCCAACAAACTTCACTCCTGTATTAAATGTCACTATAACCAAAAGAATGACTGGTTTGTCAACACAAAGGCCAGTTAGAGCTGTAGGTCAATTAGATACATTGCATTTTTGGCTCACACTCAGAGCATGAAGTCTTCCAGTGTGCCTTCTGGAGGCAGGCTTGACACTGAAAAAAAAAAAAAAAAAAAAAATCACTCTATCACAAACCCTGCCATTCCTGCTAGAGGGGTGTGTGTGTGTGTGTGTGTGTGTGTGTGTGTGTGTGTGTGAGAGTGTGTGTGTGTGTGTGTGTGTGTTGTGTGTGTGAGAGAGAGAGAGAATTGAAGTGTCAAATTATTTCTCGATGCATTGATTCACAGTTTTGGCACTGAACTTGGTGCACTTCAAGGGTGGGAGACGGACAGCTCAGAAAACTAAGGCCCCCCGTGGGATCATGAGGCCTGTGGCTACAAGAGGAAGGAACATGAGAGGACTTCCAACCGGATTTCACTGCAGCGCCACGGCCGTAAAATGGAAGAGACACGTATATCAATAAAGGTGTCATTTTACCCCAATTAATAGCAGTTATAACTTGACAAGCTTGACAATCACCTTTTCAGGATGCAAACAACATGTTTTTTTATGTCCAGACAGGTTTATTTATATATATATATAGGTATATATATATATATATATATATATATATATATAAAAGGAATACACAGTTGTCTATTAAGACAATGCTGAACCTGTTCAAAACCAACAACCCTATCAAAACTGCAGTTATATTTAAACAGAATACTGTTATGCATCTTTTTAGATAAAAGGATTGATTACTTTTTTTTTGTGACTGGCTTGATACTATATAGGATTTATATACAGATGTATAACAAACCTGCCAACAAACCACAGTCGAGATGTGTTGGAGGCCTTCAAGTACATCTTAACATAGTATAACTCCCACTAATGTAGTTTCTAATATTTGCACTATTTTACACTGAATGGATTTGCTGTAATGTTGATAATGCTCAAATGACAGCACTGTTTGTATAACATATACAACATGACTTTTTATTTTTAACACTTATCAAATCAACAAAAGGCAGGTCCAGAATGTGTGGTTCAGATTCACAGATTTTAGAAAGTCTTTATGCATAATTAGTAATTTTAGGGCAAAACAAGTCTGAGACCTTGTAAAGAAAAAGAGTGCCCTGCTTATAGATCAATACCCAGGGGGCAACAGCTGCAGTTTTGAATCCTATCACTGTTATACTGCCGTGCTGTAATTGGTACAGACTGTCAGCATACAGAGGTAAACTTCACATGAATATTAATGCTCTACAGAGATGTCAACTTAAACAACAAGTCAGGGGCTCACCTGAGCATAGAATTTCATTTTATGATTCCCCAGGGTCTTATCCATGTCAGAGCCATGGTGCCTAATGCGTGGCTCTGCCCAGTAATACTGCAGAGGAATCTCATCACATTTATAGTTTTAATAGTTAAGGCAAATTTCAACCCCAAAGTCCTAAGCTTGGATCCAGGTTAGGACTGGAATCTTTGTGACTTGGAAAAAAGAAAAAACTTTTCAGGTCACAAGTAGAATTTAACAGTCCATTTACCAAAACCACCAGACAATAGGGCTAAGGTGTGCTTGCAGAGTGGTTGGGAGGGGGGGGTTGTTGTCCCTCGGTTCTCAACAAAACTAAAACTTAAAAAGAAAACACTTTCCTCTTTCCAATTTCTATTCCCTTACCATGAAGGCCATCCCATTATCTCAGCCAGCCACAGCTGTCGATATATTTCAGTGACAATTTTAAAATGCCCCCAGTTTTAAAAAGGCTGATGCACTTAAAGGAAGGGAAATGGGCCTGCCCTAGGGAATGTGAGGGACTTGCAGAATAAGACTGCCTCTTACTTTAAAGCAAGAATGACTTCTAACAATGTTCACTGGAGTAAAACCTTTATATACAGTCTGTGTATGTGTATACAGTATATTTATAAAAAAGGGGGATTTTTTCTGGCTATTACTATTGTTATTTACATACAGATGGAAGTCCTCTGCTTTATTCTGGCTACGTTGATGTTTAGTTGTGGGTGCTGTTCCTGGCCTCACAAAATACTCCATCTCATATTGTGGGAACGACAGTAAATTGACAGCAACTTAGCAATGAGGAGAGCCCTTCATTGCATTCCAAACTGCAGTGTCCATCAGAGGGAAAATGAAATAAAGTACTGACAATCGTGGTCGCCAGCAAGGCAGATGCATCTTTACTTTCAGGCAGTTATTTTCCTCATGCTGTGTTTCCCAAGACCTCATATGGGTCCAGGATCAACAGCATTGAATCAGTTTAATCATTCTGAAATATTTATCAACAGTAAAAATGGAGAAACACAATCTTACTTAAAAAGAAATAGCAGCATAACATTGCATTTTTTATTCAATTGTATTAAAGGCACTTGCTGTATTGTTGGCTTGAGATGGTAACCTCGGCCAAGTGGATGACTATCAATTATATTATATAGAAAGAAAATAGGATTTATGAAGGCATTAATTAACCCCTGCAAATTGTGGGTTTTCACTTCTAAGCTGCCAAATGAATCATTGTCCTTTCTGCCAGCAGTCTTTGTTTTCTGTACTGCTATAATCAGGATGTTGCTCCTACTTCACTTTGTAAATGGCATGCAGATTATGCTAACAAAGGCTGTGGTGATCAGCACCAGAAAGCAACATGTTTCTCATTTGGCCTACCTGATGCGTTTTTGAGGTATCCGTTGGAGTCGACCGAAGTGTACATGACATAAGGTCCGGGTTGATTCACTCCAAAGGGCTGCAACGAAAACAAAGGCACACTCGGTCACAATTATACATGTGAAACAGGCATCTCTTTTTATTTTTGTACAGCACAATCACTTTATACAACAGTATTTGGAAATTGGTGTAAAAGTTATAGCCTACACTGCTTTCATTGAAATAGCCAACTAATATAGTATACTTCTTTTGTACTCTGGGGAAGCACTACCAGTGGCTTCCAAACAGTGTGGGCAGCCCTGGCAGCATGTTACCTTAGGGGAAAGTCTGAAGTTTTATGCCTTGTACATGCCTGACAATGAGAAACAAATGCAAGGTTTAGCAAGAACATTTAGTCTAGCAGCTATATTATCACCATCATGTCTACTATTAATTAGTACCATAATTGCTTGGAAATAGTTAATTTGATACAGCATAATTAGTCTAGCAGCTAGGACCAGACATTTTCAAATGTTTCACCCATAAAGCTAGAACATTTCTGATGGTGCAATGCTTTTCTATGACCCTTGTGGGCAACTCCTAGGGTGGATGTGGACTTCTGAAGTGGTGCAGTTTTTTTTTTTTTTCTACAGGGGGTTTGTTCAGGGACTTGGTATCCCAAAACGGTCAACTAAAAGAATGGTTGTTTCAATAGTGTGTGTAGCCTGGTGGGTTTCTGCATCTTTTCCCCAAAAGTGTATAGTGTTTAGCAGCCAGGGGGAGCTCTACAAATGGATGCTCCTCAAGATTGTGGGGAGACTTGACCCAGCACCCCATCACATGACTCAGGTCACTTGTTGTTTTCGTTGAAGGTAAGATGAAGTAAACGGTTTAGATCGGCGAGGATGTCCTCAGCTAACGGCGCACCAGCAACCCCTGTATTCTGGTCAGGGGCCTGCGGGTTTGCCTGCAAGCTGTAGCTCTGAGGTGGCTGCATGGTGTAAAACGTGTTGTGCTGTGGAGCACTTACTCAGATGTTGCTGCCATGTGCCCAAGAGATATCTTTTTGCTAGATATTCAAGAGCTCTTCTTCAGACTGGAGTTGCACAAAAGATGCGTTACATCCAAATGCACACTGTTGCTCAAGATCCTGGATGCGACATAGCCTTGTATTGCCCTTAAACAAGTGGCTGTGACTCCACAAGTGCATTCAGTGGGATAGGAAAATGAAAGTGGATGAAGAGCCTGACTGCAAATGGTGACCTACTGGATGGCCTCAAGCAACTTGGTCAGTATTCTACACCCATGACTGATGATGGCATGGCTACAACTCACATCAGTGGTACATGCCAACAGAAAATGCTCATCACTAGACATGCTGAGATACAAGCTTTTCTCATGCTACCAGTGAAAAGCTGCCAACTACAATAGATGCATTCTCAGAGCATGTAAAGAGAGTAAACTATCAAAGTTTCATACGGTTGCATGCTATAGAGCATTTTTTTTTTTTTTTTTTTTATTTAGTTGGCTCCAATTTTTTTTACCCCGGTTTTTCTCTCTAATTTGGTAGGCCTAATTATTATCTGTATCCTCGGCTCACCACTCGCAACCCCCCCGCCGACTCTGGGAACGGAAACTGGAGCACGCGTCCTCTGAAACTTGCTCCTGCCAATCTGTCATTTTTCGCACCGTGAATCCACAGTGAGGCCACCAGAGCGCCGGAGGACAACACAGATCTGGAGGTTCCACTGCAGAACCACAGGGGTCGCTGGTGTGCGGTGAGCCGTGGATTCCCCTGCCGACCTAATCCCTCCATACCCACACAGCCCTCGGACAATTTTGTGCTGCTCCCTGGGAACTCCCAGTCACGGTTGGCTGTGACATAGCCTGGACTTGAACCTGCAATCCCCAGGTTATAGGGCGCATACTGCACTCCACGTGGAGCGCCTTTGCTGGATGCTCCACTTGGGAGCCCCCTACAGAGCAGTTTTTGAATCTCCCATCACCAGTCGGCAATTGATGGAAAGTTAATGATGGTGGAAAGCTTAGCCCAGTGCTGACGAAAAAACCCCGCCTCATGCAGCAGTCTTGGCTTTTGCCGATGTCACTGCAAAGCTGCTTGTGTAACTAAGCAATGCAGATATAAAAAAGAGGGAAAAGTGTGCTCTGATGCATGCTCTTGTGATAATGAAGAATGCACCAACAGACTTGTTGAAGCCTGGTCTGCGCAATGATGAATCTTAACTATCACTAATTTTTCATAGTCTTGTGCTTGAAGGCTAATTAATGCTTTGAAACACATACTGTATTTTATTCACATAAGACAAGACTGCTAAGAAATAAATAATAATAAACACATATTAATCATCCAATTATCATGTTTATGATGCTGAATTTAGACAAATGCTGAGAAGAATCATTTTTCAGTCAACCCAGACATCCTCTTGAACTTTAATTTCAGCAAGTAAATTGATTTATTGTCATCCTGTAGTACAGTATATTAGGTTATCTTGAAATATCCCTATGTCAGACTCCCTCAACAAACCCCTCTGTAGAAAAAAGACTTCCACTTCAGAAGTCCACATCCACCCTAAGGGTTGCCCATAAAGGTCATAGAAAAGTAGGGAACCATCAGAAATTTTCCAGCTTTATGGGTGAACCATTTGAAAATTTCTGGTCTAGCTGCTAGACTAATTATGCTGTATCAGATTAACTATTTCCAAGCAATTATGCTTGAGGTACTAATTAATAGTAGACATGATGGTGTTTTCAGAAACTGTTTCAAAGGCAAATTCAATGTAACTGAATTGATGCCACCAGTGCCTACAGGGACCACAAGTGACATTTATTTTTATTAAATAATATAGTTTCCATTCTGTTAAATAATTGAGTAAGGTGGAACCCACAAAATGTTCATTGACTGAAAGCGATAGTAAATCAAGGACGAAGAGGAAAATATTTCATTTCCGATGGATCCATGTGTCAGGATGTTGTTCCCAATCCTTTATAAGCACACTGTTTAATGAATTCACAGTCAAAAGAAGAACCCATTTATAACTTCTGAACTTATTTCAATAGTGGTCATAACTTTGTGAGACTTAAATTATTATTATTTGGTCTTTGTTTTTAGGTTTGGTCAGTTGGGGCACTTATACCTCACTCTATTTGAAAGGCCACACATATAGTTCAAAAGCCACTTTATCTAATATCAGAAGAGCTATGGGTTAGACAGGGACTCAATAAGGTTTTGGGGGGGGGGTTCAATATCATCACCCTTTCAGCAAGGCAACCACATGAGAAACTAAGAGAGTCAAGAGATCATGAAACAAAAATACTTAGCCAAGGGGTAAGACACTATAAATAAGGCACAAGATACTATTATTAAGAGCAAGTAGCTCCAAATAAATACATACATACCTAGGCAGACAGTAGCTAGTGTTGGAAGAGTTGACGCATAGCTTGAATGGAATGATCCTCAAAACCCTTCCCACTGAGACACTTACTCCCTCACCCAAGCTCTCTCCTTATCAACACATACTGAGTACCTGGCTTTATGGACACTCCCTGCTTCAGTGAATAGCACCACAATAAGAGTTTTAACCCCTAAGGGCTACAGGTCCAGAAATGCATCCACAGTGATCAACATTTTTTATTTACTGATTTAATGCCGATATAAATGTTGCATTCAGGAATGTACTTTAAAGAAAGACAGCAGAAGACAAAAAATCCTGGTAGACTCACATACACACTGTACAACTGACAACAAACTCCAGTCACTTCCGAATTGCTGCAAATTGTTTTTTGTTATTTTCTCTGAACATTATCTGGATTTAGGTATTGCTATTCGCAGTCATTCAATTCCTAAAGGAGAAACATTTGAATGCAGCATGGTCTCCTAAGAGTTTCCCCAGGTCTTAAAGAGTTGTTTAGCACTGCTGCAGTACATCTGACAGACAGCAATAGATTTTCAATAGAGCAGCGCAAACACAAGCTTTCAAGACAAATACCTCTCTTCATTATGTGTCACCCCTAATGAAGAGACATGCTGCCACTCACGACTGCTCTATAATTCTGTTAGTCTTTTCTCGAGGCTAATGCAGAAAATGTGCTTGTAAAAGTCTACCTTTATACTTGGAGCCTTACAAAAGCAGGGACTGCAGTTCTTGAGTAAAACAGACAAAGACGTTTCTCTTCTTGACATAGTTTGTAATAGCTGCTACTTGGACATTCATTTTGAATTCACAGCAGAAATATATAAAATACTGTAGCTTCTGTGAAAATATTTTATTATTACACCTATTTTATAATGTTAGCCAAGATAATTACAGGCTGGTGCTAAACTGTGTTCTAAAATTAATTAAAGAACATCTACTTGTAGTGCATGATAACGTTTTTATTAATGATTATACAATGTTAATAACATACTTACTAACATGTTTTAGACACTTATTAATAGTCCTTAAACCCCAGTGTGACCAATGAATGCCATACTGAGAAATGACAGAGAGGGGAATTATATTATATATTGCAGAGCATGATGAGAACTGAAGGTGATGAGCGCAGAAGAAAATCCTTTTAACCTTTTGAGTGAAAGGTTTGGTGCAGCTACTCAACACCATACTGATTTGACTGGTCAACATGGGGCAGATCAATCTAACCTGAACGTCTAAAAAAGAAAGTACACTGGATAAATGGAAAGGCCACTGGGATCCGAGCTGTCAGGGAAATCAATCAAATTCCACACAAAAGCGAATCTGAGGTGATTGTAAATGGAATTCCTGGAGAGATCTCTATGTATCCGTGTCATTGCAAGCACATGTGCATAACGGAACCCAACCAGATACATTACTATACTAACTGATCACTTAAGCTGGTCCTTGGGTAACTCAAGCATGGTACTACTGGACCTGAGTTAGATTAAACTGAATTGGGCACAGCTGTAGAATCCAAGAACTTACGAGTATGTTTCAGATTTAAAGTGAAACAAGTTTGCTTAATTTAATTTCAAAACTGCTTAAAGATAAGACGATAATATTAAAAGAGCGAGTAACTTAAAGTGACATTTAAACATTTTAATTTTTTACCTTTCCTTACCTGGGACTTGGGGTAATGCTTTGAACTGCTTTCAAAAGCTCAGCAACTTAAATCTTTTCATTTCTCTTCTCTTAACTTGGAGAATCTGACAGTTTTTTTTTTTTTTTTAAAGTCAGTGAGGGGTCAAGCAATGAAAGAGAAATTAGAAGGTTGTGCAACATGAATACGTTGGTGGGATTTTTAAAACAGATCAAAGCATTTTCTGAGGTCATACGGATAATTAAAAAAAAAAAGAAAAAAATCAATCAATATAACAACAGCGTCCTAAAACAACTAAAAATGATTATTTAAAAAAAAAAAAAAAAGCAATAAAATGTTTGCAATTCTCACTAACCGTCTGCCAGCTGTACAGCATTTGGAAACCAATACAACAAGAACTGTATTTCCCAATTTGTTTGTCCCATGAGCTGACCAATTCTGGTGCCTGTTGTTAATATATCTACAAGAATAATGCAGTATATCAATCTAGACTTCAATACAACCTTCTGTAGAAGGGTATATATGTTAAATGAGGATTAATTCGAGTTTAATGATGAGGTGCACACAGATCTATTCTGTCTATAAGATTCAACCCATTCACAGCATGTGAATGCAAACAGCCTGACCTGTCTCTGCAATCACTCTCAACACTAGGTATTTTTGCTATCATATAAATTTTGTAGTGTTTTGACTCCGAGCTCCTTGAGTGGGATTCAACTATCATGCCAAAGCCATATGCAGTAAATATCCATAAATGCTTTCAGATGGACATGGTGTTAAAAATGATGTAGGTGCAACTTACTGTGACTTTCCTTGGGCAGTCATTGGAACAGAGTCCACTGAGCACTGTAAAAAAATAAATTAAAAAGATAAGACAACATTTTTATTGTCTTCCCCAATAAATAGCAAAACCTTTCACTGCACATAAGAACCATGCTTATTTCACATTTTACCAGCATCTCTTTAATGCTCTGAGGATAAGGATTAAACAGGGTTATCATGTCTTAATGAGTTTCATAACAGAATGGGCAATGAGCCAGAATTTCTTCACAAGTGTTCAATATGTTTTGTAAATTGGCCTTATGAAGGACAAATTGACAGATTCCCTAAGCAAATTTAATTAATTTCATTCTAAAAGATGATCTGAAGGGGTGCAGGATGAGGTATTTAGAATTTGTTTTTATCGTATTGTTGACTCTTACGGGGTTCAGTGGTATTCGTTGTGGAAAACATTGAATACTTCTCTATCTCATTAGAGGATAGCCCACAAACACCGCCAATGAGATCCATGACATTTCAGAGCATTCTCATCATGATTTAAACTCTCTGCAGAGAAGCAGACTGACACTGGAATACAGAAATATGATACCCAACACTACGAGTGCAAACCAATGTTTTAAAAATACATTTTCTAAGCACTGGCGATATTACTGCATGTCCCCCTTCTTTTAAAAATCTTTTAGTTTTTGTCTTTTTTCTTACTTACGTTTGGAATACGTATTTAGTAGTCAATCCTGTAGGTGAAATTGCATGATACAAGTTTGGTGAAGGTGCAAAATCAAGCAGTTATCATGGTTACCATGTGTCACGGATGAACTGACAGACGGGCACAATTAGTGTACAAAGGGTCCCCATTTTTTGAATGAGGACCCCAAACCGAGGCACTGCAGTTCAACAGTGTCTGACTAATACATATTTTAATATTACTTGGGTTAAACAAATTAACTACAAAAATAAATAACAGCAGCACTAGAATTCCAACCCTGCTCTCATCTGAAGAATTATATTTTGCCATCAGAAGAAATGCAATTCTGAAACAGTTTGACATTTCACATTAAGTTGTAATCATCTTAAAATATATCCAGCTACTTTTTAAAAGATGCATTTATTCAACAGGCTTTGCTGGTCTGACACAATTATATGTCACCTAAATGACAGTGCGCTCTGCAGCATACTGATTACTCTCTGCTGATTTAAAGGAATGGCCCTACATTTGCAAGATTGTATGGCAGAGCACACTCTCTGCCTTTTGAAAAAAACAAGAGGACAGAAATAAGATTGTCATAAATTAACCACACAAACAGATAAAAAAAGGAACTTCAGTAGCTTAACCAGGTAGAGTCCTGGGAGATCTGATTTGTAATCCAATGCATTTATATGAGGTGGGGGTTGCAAACATCAGGACAGAAGTCTAAGAAATAAAGTAGTGCAGTGTGTGCTTCTGAATTGAGTAGGTCTTTGGGAGCCAAAGAAATAAAGCATTCTAATACATTAGTATGCTGCATTTCAGAATACTTATAAATCATAACATGTTTTTAGTTATCACTTCAACTTCGGTGAGGACTTGTATGGACACAGCAGACTATTCTGAAAATAGAAATCCAGAAATGAAATAAATATCCATGACATGAAACATTTTTTTAATTCATTTAATTTCTACCAACAAAGGCCAGACTCATTTGTCCATTTACAGCACTACATATTTAGTTGAATATATTAAAAGCAAAGCAAGGAAACTCTGAATGCATGCTTTATGACAGCGCTGATATAGTGTACTACTGTTTACTGTTCTATCGCTACTTTCAGAATTTGAAATAAAAATCACCACCACACCTTAAATATTTTCTTCTGCTAACACAAATGAGTGGAAATAGGGTTTCAGAAGATGCTACTGATACAGGTGCCTGCTCAAAAGTGGTCCAAATTAATACATCTTTGCTGAAGGCTGTAACAGCAGCTGATGGAGTATCCGTATCTTCAAACAGAGGCGAAAAATACAAACACATTAATACTCTAGGCAACATTCAAAATGAACAATTTCTGATGATTCATTGTGCTAAATAAAGGTGATAGACAGTCAGTAGGGGGGAAAACTAATTTGAATCCAACCCAAGTGTGGCAGGGTGATTGCCCTACACAGGTGGGAATTAGTGTTGGAATTGGGTTTATTGTGGGTGTTTTTGGAGCCGATTTGTGGGATTAAATTATTGTTTACAGACGGGCGCTCGACTGAAACTTGCTGCCTGCTAGGCTTGGTTGAGGGGGAAGGGCAGCAAGTGATTTGCTGAGCCGGTCCTCAATCAGCAGGTGGGCAGGTCCTGACCGAGTGTCCGTCAGTTTTAAAACATCCGGTGGAGATGGCTCTGGGCGATTGCAACGTCATGCTTCAGAGGGGAGTCGCGTATACTCAGGAGGAGAGCGTCTGCTCTGCAGGAACGACAGCTACGCAACCCTCAAACTGCAAGCGGTGCTTGTGAAGGCAATGCCCAGCCAAGGCCGTATGAAGCAGCAGGAGTCATCGTATGAATACGAAAATGCAATGTTCAACTTCATGGATCCTATCAGCCAATCAGGTTTGGAAAAGAGCCTTTATAACTCCACCAGTAGCCTCCCTCTAAAGCCAACAGGACTTAAGAATCTTGAAACTCACTTTAAAACTGTGACTTAAATTTCAAGCAGACTAAAGCCATTAATTCAAAAATAAAACTTAAAAACATTAGAATATTTTTTTTCATAATCGTTCTCTTAAGCAGTCATTACCTGCAGATAACTTAACTTGTCTTTCATCAAGTGCCCTCACGTTCGACTTGGGCCACTTAACTGCTGCCACGGTCAATGATCTAGCAGGCAATGACCACTGTGCCTCTTACTAAACAGCCCTCTCACACTGATTGATCAGTGTGTGTAAAAACTAAACCCATAGCTGTGTCTTGTTGAACTGCAGTTTGCTGGACACTAAAGACAGTGTGCACAGTAACAAAATACACACATTTCTCTCATTAGTCAAGGTTAGAGAAAGGAGAAGCTTTGATAGCTGCTCCAAGTAGAATTCTTCCCATTGTTTAACAAAAATGTTGCTGTTTTCTGTTCATTATCTGTGATGCAGGCTGTCTCTGCATCAATAATCAAAATGAACCTTTCAAGGTTCTGCTGCAAAAAGCACAGATGTCAGATGCAATATTCAGGGAACATAACCACAGCTATTTGCAAAGACATGTCGATGCTTAACACCTCCAAGGGGCAGTGCCAGGTGAATGGGGTTTCTAATGAACTGATGGTAAACTGGCTGAGCCTCCGCTTTGCCTTTGCAAGCCTCTTTGCTTCTCATATATAATTAGCTTCTTCCAGTCAGCTACAATGAACCCTGGTACCTGCATCTTTCTGGCTTCTGAAAATGAATACTAAACAGATTAAGCCTAGCTTCCCACTGCAATATTCCATAAACATGATGGGCTGAAGTTTAGGGCTTTAAACTAATCCTTCCCCATTACCTTTTTAATCCAACTGTTGATTGTGCACCTTTGGCAAAAAACCCTTCAAATAATCTGATTTTTTAGCACATCCCCAACGTATCCTATTCGACCACAAACTACACCCACCCGCAAAACTTTAATGGTTTAGCTTTTGTACTTCCAGAATTGTGTATTCATTCATTCATTCATTCATTCATTCATTCATTCATTCATTCATTCATTGCCATTGCTGTTTCCTCACAGTATGGTGGACATCGACATGTTTTCATAAAGTAAAGACATGAGGTTTACTTGTGCCTTTTTGTAGCTCAACAAGCAAATGAAAACAGAAATATATCTTTAAACACTTCAAATAAAACAAAACGTGGAAATGGCGATGCAAAGTGAAGGGGGGAAAAAACTCACCATTTTTGTTCTCGTTTATTACATTCCATATAATAGAAAGTCGCAAAAAAAAAAAAAAATCTAATCTATGTAAAAATCACTACACAGCAGTTCCAGCAAGTTGGGCACTGTTTAAGTGAGACATTTAAGAATGAAACATTTTTTTTCTGTCCCATGAGATTCTGACTTGCTCTAAAGCAGCACATAGCTAAAGTGCACCGAGGGATCGACGTTTTGATCCACAAATTCACACCCGAATTCTGCTGAGACGGTAAATAAGTACAAGGTATTTGTCATTTTAGCGAATATGATTTTTGTATCCAAATACATGTCAAAAAAATATTTCATACAAATATTCCAATATTTGTCCCATCATGTTATATATATATATATATATATATATATATATATATATATATATATATATATATATATATATATATAAATGTATACATACATACACATACAGATAGATGACTGATTTTAGAGATACATTATTTCTGACACCCACAACTGAAGTCTTTCTAAGACAGATGAGCAATAACTCAGTTTGCAGTTGAGTAAAGAACTGTTATAATAAAACATTCTGACCTATAAATGCATTTGGAGCTCAATGGGTTTATAACAGATGTTTTTTTCTGGCACTTAGTCATAATCCTAAAGGTAGTCAACTGAAAAATGTAATTTCCATCAAAAGACTGATGCAAGTCCCAATGACTTGAGAAACTATAGATCAGTGAATTCTGTCAGCTAAGGACAGTGTAAATGCAGTCATGGCCAATATCATGAGATGAATGTATCACTTAAAACCTCATAGTGCTAAACCATCCAGCCAATGTGACCCCATCTTGCACTTTGCAAGTCTTTTAAATTTTCACCAAATTTTTTAAAAAAAAAGACCTAGGAGTTAAAGCAATATAGCAAAGAAAAACAGTTTCTACTGTGGACTGTCCGCTACTGTTTTGCTTCGTGGCATTTTAGGCTCAATTATCATTACCATTGAAAGTAGCGTTCATCAGATGGTTAATGCACATAACTGGTGTTGCCAGGCCATTGGCTTACTGTGTCCGAATAACCCCTAGGACAGCTCACTGTCCAGAACTGTACTTAAAAAGTCATGCCCAAGAACTGAGTAAAAGCAGATGCCTGGAATGTGATGGCCACAGACAGGCTATCCTATTAATATGTATGACAAAGAACAATTTCCAACAGTAATCAATGTATTAAGAATACATACGTACTTAAAAGCCAAAAATAAATACAAATTGTAAACTGACAACATGTATCTGCATATTATTATACATCGAGAAACTTTAAACATGAAGGAATCAGATTTTTTACATTAGAGTCAGTCATATCTCATCACAAAACAAATAAAAATCGCTTTAGGCAAGGACTACCCTGTCAAATTTGTTGTCTTTGATCTGTGGAAGAGGGTTAATAAGAAAGAGATGTAGTGGTTATATTTATTTGGAAGCTTTACTTGGTGTCGTTGTCCATTTTGTTGGAACGTCACGGCATATTACTCCAGTTAATGATGCATCAAGGCATATAGATCTAAAAACTCAAATTCACATTCTTTATTGCCAGGCAAATTTAAAGATGCTCCAGTGATCAGGGCCTGCACCTTATCTGTGTATTCAACCTGACTGCAAGGGTGGTGTTTTATCATTTCAACTACAATTTGCAAAAATAATCACTGAACACATTGAAGCAAATGCATACATACATAATCTGGTATCTTTATAAAACGTAAAAATTGCTGACCCTCATCTGAGAGATATTTCACCTACAAATTTCTGAATTAACAATTTATACTTTGTTGTGAAGGACAACAGTGATGATACATTCAAAGACATCCAGTTTGCTTGTATTTTATTAAGGCTGTCTTTTAGATATAGCATTTACAGACTGTCACAGCAAAGTGACAGTTACCCACTTTAAAATAAAACAAACAAACAAAAAAGTTTCTTGCTGATACTTATTTCTTGTGACATTTTACCCCCTTGCTAAAATAAAAAGGCAATATTGTTAGCCGTCAGCTTTTCTACTGTATGTCTGCTTCTTAGCACTAGCTACTGTATATTCACACTGGGCCCCCTTTTCTCCTGTATTTAGATTATATGCTTGTATTTTTTTATTCATTTTGGACCATGCAATACCAGAATGCAGCAGTTTATCTATAGTGTATTGCAATATATCCTTAAAAAATGAACCAAACAATTCTTAACAAGGGGCAGGAAACAATGTTAATAAAGGTACTAAGAGATAAGGAAATGCATTTGTGCAGAGCTAGTTGACCTTTTTCTTAGACCATAAAGTAGAAAACAAAACAGTGGAAATATTGAGCCAGTAAAATTCAACTACACTCATCTCTTCCTAAAAAGTAGTTTCTTCCTAAAAGCACAAAACAATGACAAGCCACTTGTTCTGCCCACAATCAGAATAACATCAGCTTATCCTGCCCTCCCATCTCACGATAGTTTTTAATAAGGTTTTTGTGCCATTCAGCCCTAATCAATTTAAAGTTTTATTAACTCCTCTAAATGAAAATGTCAACTTTGCTTAACAATAACTGAAGCAGGGAGTATGGTTATATTAAAATGTTATAGCTGCTACAAAGTCTGCCAATGGCAAAGTAAAATAAAAAGAAAGACAGAAAAGCAAGTGGAGCCTATGAAATGAATTGCTGTAACACACCACCTGAAGCCCCCACTGCTGGAGTTTGAGAGTGTATTTCAAATGATCAATCCAAGTCTTCAACCAGTACTGAACACTGCAATTAGTTGAATCTCTAAGCAATCCTAAAACCTATCTTATAATTCCATGTAAGCAGCACAGGCATAAAGTCAATAGTACAGCTTCTCCGTCGATAGCAGCTTGGGGACTAATGCGGAAATCATTCGCTGCTGCAAAGAAAAGATTTCTACCACCAATTAAATCCTTGTTTCAATTCTGCTTCTCCATCCCCTTTACAAACCAAAACATCTGCTTTCTTTATCCTTTGAGCTAAAGGTTTATGACCATTCAAGATGGTAAAATCCTTGTGATTAAAAAATAAATAAAACCGCAAGATCCACGGCTACCAGTTACCTGGATACTGACAGCTAGTCATTTTCTATTGTACCAGTAACACACTCTATAACTCGCATGGTAAAATTAGATTCAGTGACACAGGTTAACCAAATCATTCAATTGAAGCTACCAGGGCAAGTAACTGATAGGTCCCATTTTAAAAACAAACAAACAAACAAAAAAAAAAAAAATCAAGTTTCTGATTGTCTGTGACTGTAATACAAGGTCACAGGTTCTTACTAAAGGCTGAAACTACAATTGGTAGTCTTACTTTATATTAACCAGGTAGCAATTATCAGAAATTACATTGATTTATTAAGTCATTTGCAGTACAAATATTTCTTACAGTAATAAAGGTTAGGCTGATTGCAGATGAATTTGTTTTACAATTTAAATTGTGCAGAATTATTATTTTTTATAAAATCAACCAATAGAAGATCTGCATTTTTTCAGCAGCAGGCCAATCATAAGTGAGCAGTGGCAGGACATAAACAGTTGAAGATCTTGAGCAGGTTTAACCAATGGGAGAGTCAAAGATCTGCCCTGGTTTTGCAGCTGTACAATCATTAGTGAGCAGAGGCGGGACATAAATATGCTACAGTGCGCAGTGCAAGAATAGCTGAATTCCGCACTTTTCGAAGATTGTTTAAAAAAAAAAAAAAAAAGCAGTATAGTGAACCACTAAGTCCATTTTCTGTTGTCGCACAGTTTGTTAAATACAATACAATTAGACACAAACGCTGTTAGAAACTTTATTTCAAGGGGTGACAGTTAAATCACAGACAAAATTGTCTGTCCCCAAGTCACTGTACATATTTTGAGTGAAGAACTGTACTTACTATATCAGATGAGATATTCAACACATTTAATAATTTATATATTTTGAATTTAAATGGGAATAAACTGGACATGACCATCATAAAACACAGCTGTGCAACAAAATTAGAGACAGCATATTGGATTTTCTCCTTTTTTTTTTCTTTCCTGGTAGGGAGTCTTTCAATATTTCCAGTTGCGTAAGCACAATATGGAGGTACATGTTACATTTTCTCAAGTGGATACCATAACACTGAAAATATGACGTCAACAACTCAAACAGCTCCCCTCACGGGAATGCTTAACTCTCTATTGAGGGTTATGAAAAATAACTAAACAAAAACAGACCATTTAACCAGGTCCAGTCTTAAGTATGCCCACGTATAATTTTTGAAAGAAACTATTTCATTATTGTAGGGTTGTCTTATCGCAAAGTCTCTTTGTGCAGAAAGACTTAAATAAACAACCATATTTTTGCAAATGTTCAGAGCAGCTGGCGTTAAAAGCACTCCTGCTGTTATTACATTGTATGAACTGCAGCCTAGCTAGTGCGCTGTCTCCTCCCTCATTGTTGGTTGACAACTTTATCAGACAAAACTAGCAATCGGCAACCCCCCAGCTAAGCACATGGAAACAATTCTGCAGCCACTGGAAGCAGATAACCTGATACTGCACAAGTGTCTGCAGTTTGGGCTGTATTAAATAGAAAAAAAAAAAAAAAAAAAAAAAAAAAAAAATAGATCAGGATCCCGGGTCTGCATGTACAATACTAGCAGAATACACACGCAGAAATAATCATGGGTCAAAAGGCAACATTCAGAGTCAAAAGCAATTGCCTGCAGTCATCTGAGCTGCCAGGATCCGGGGTCTGATTGAAGTCAGGAGGGAGACCCGATAAAGCAGAGATCTTGTCAGTTTGAAAATACAGGTTGGTTCGTCCTTAATTAAAACCCAGGAGCCATAGATTAAAGGGCACTAAAGCTATTTGCTGACAGTTTTCTATTTCTAAATGTCAGTTTTATCACTTGCGCATCTCCTAAAATGATTCATGGTCTGTTTGTATTCAAATAACTATATGATAGAGGGTAAAAAAAAAAAAAAAAAAAAAAAAAAAAAAATAAAATATAAAAAAATAAATACGGAACAATCTTTTGGTTGAACAGACAATGTGTGCTCAAAAATATATGAATTTCAAGTCTAGGGACTGATGATGAAAGTGAGATGATTAAGAAAGTCAGTATTTATTTAAAAAAAAAAAAAAAATTGTGATAATTCTAAATCGGGCATGAAAAGCTACATAACACATTGCTACAATACAGCATGTTAACATACAATGAATCATGTATTAACAGTGTAAAACTATAAGCGCCCTTAGCAAATAACCTTCAAATATATACAGTGCCTATAGAAAGTCTACACCCCTTGAACTTCAACATTTTGTTGTCAAGTGACTCAGTTTCATGCATTTAAATGAGGATTTTTTTCCACTTATCTACACACCATACTCCACACTGTTAAGGGGGAAAAAAAGGTTTTATTGAGAAAAAAAGTTAATACTTGGTGGAAGCACCTTTGGCAGCAATTACAGCTGTGAGTCTGTTGGGATAGGTGTCTACCAACTTTGCACACCTAGATTTAGCAATATTTGATGATTCTTCTTTAAAAAACTGTAAATTCCTTGGGGCGCGTTGATGGACAGCAATCTTCAAGTCATGCCACAAATTTTCGACTGGATTTAGGTCCGGGCTCTGACTGGGCCACTCAAGGACATTTACTTTTTTCTTCCTTAGCCACTCCAGTGTAACTTTGGCTGTGTGCTTTGGGTCGTTGTCATGCTGAAAGGTGAACTTCAATCCTAGTTTCAGTTTTCTTGCAAAGGGCAGCAGGTTTTCCTCAAGGACTTCTCTGTACTTTACTCCATTCATTTTCCCTTCTATCCTGACAAGTGCCCCAGTCCCTGCCGATGAGAAACATCCCCATCACAGTAGGGATGGTGTTCTTTGGGTGATGCGCTGTGTTGGGTTTCTGCCAAACATAACGCTTTGCATTTAGGCCAAAAAGTTCCATTTTAGTTTCGTCGGACCACAAAATGTTTTGCCACAAGGCTACAGAATCTCCCGAGTGTTTTGTTATTTTTTACATACTTCAAATGGGACTCAAGGTGGGCTTCTTTCTTGCCACCCTATCATACAGAACAGATTTGTGGAGTGCTTGTGACATTGTTGTCACACGTACACTTTGACCAGTCTTGGCTATAAAAGCCTGTAGCTCTTGCAAAGTTGCCATTGGCCACTTGGTAGCGTCTTTAATCAGTCTCCTTCTCCCTCATCCAGTTTGGAGGGACAGCATGATCTAGGCAGGGTCTTGACGGTGCCATACACCTTCCACTTCTTAATCATCTTGACCGTGCTCCAAGGGATATTCAAGGCCTTTGATATTTTTTTATACCCATCTCCTGATCTGTGCCTTTCAACAACTTTGTCCTAGAGTCCTTTTGAAAGCGCCTTGGTGCTCATGGTTGAGTCTTTGCTTTGAAATGCACTACCTAGCAGAGGGAACCTACAGGAACTGCTGAATTTATCCTGAAATCATGTGAAGCACTACAATTTAACACAGATGGAGGCAACTTAACTTGGTGTGTGATTTTGAAAGCGACTGGTTACACCTGAGCTAATTTAGGATTGCTATTACAAGGGGGGTGGACACTTATCCAACCAAGCTATTTCAGTTTTTATTTTTAATTAATTTTCTACAAATTTCTAGGATATTTTTTTTCACTTAGTTGTGGAGTAGGATGTGTAGATAAATGAAAAAAATGCACAGTAGGTGCATGAAATCATGAAGAAACTAACTATAAAAACTAAACAAAAATGCATGCAACACAGAGTTGTCACTTACCAATAACCTTCACAAAGTAAGCATCTGCCTCAAAGTTGTTTTTCAAAGCGTGGATGGTAAGTTCATTTTGAGGACCTTTACTGAGCACCAACATATCCAATATTCCCTGCAATGAGAAATTTGATCCTTCATAAGAGAGAGGTTAAGCTGTTTAAAAAAAAAAATAAAAAAAAATTATTATGGTATCTTTAAAATGAGCTGAGCAAGATTCTTTATTCTAATGGTCATCCTAAATTATCTGGCAGTTCCACAAGATACTGCTTGCTTTATTTTACACCCTAGAAAAAAATCCATCAATTTAATTATGTCAGTTATGTGGGGATAAAACACAGGATTATCGATTCATGCCAACTGTTATGCCAAGCTATAGCAGTTATTTCAAACTTCTCTCTATGCATTAGCAACACTTAAGAATCTGCTACAAATGCACTACAAATGTATTGGCGTGCATGTAAATAATTATTTCCATTTATCAGCATTCAACTGTGCTTTTACTTGACCAACAATTTCATTCCAATTTTCAAGCATAATCCTACATCAATAATGCATCTAAATACTGTAATCTAATTGGTCTAATTTATGAAAGTCTGTTATTGTAAGTTATTAAGGGTTATCTAAGAGTATCGGAATATGTAGAGAAACTTGTGCTCGTCTCTCTGTTGAACTAATATTTTTACACGTACATGAAACACTTGATCATGGTTTCTAGGCGATAACCCCAGCCCTAGAGGAGCTGTAATTATGGCTGTCATGCTACATTGCTTAATTGTGATCCTGCCATGGACCACCTTCTGCTAATTGTGCCCTGCAGTGGATCACTTGTCTTAGCAGATTCTTGTCACAGTCATCAGATTATAAAATAAATATATATTAGCTTAAAGAGCCAGCTGCCCTATATATATAATATATATATATATATATATATATATATATATATATATATATATATATATATATATATATATATATATATATATACACACACACACACACACACACATAATACAATAGTAGTATAATCATCATCAGTTAGGTGTCACAATTTATCAGAAGCATTTATTGCCTTTCAGTGGATTTAAAAAAATGAAAATAAAAAAAATTATAAAATGCTGCATGGATGGGCAACTTCATATTTTAAACAAAAAAATTTATATTTCAAAAGATGGCCATTCTTGTAGCAAAAGGTTATATAAGGGCATGACAGCAGTGGGGACGCTAATTCTCAGATGGCTTACGTTTTTGGTGTTACCCAACTAACCACTGCAATGTGCAGCCTAAACTAAAAACTATTCAGGCTTACACACTTAATAAAAGGGACACTTTCCTTTTAGAATTCACAGCTCATTCAACAGGGGTCATGTAACTAGTGGTTAGTCTTTGGTTTAAACCCCATGCCTACTACAGTTCTGTCTGGCTACAAAGTTATGCAGCTGTCTATATCATTTTTTATGTACAGTATGCAGTATTGTAATATTAATTTTAATCCAAATACAAAATAGATTAATAAAGCATAAATTGAAATAGTTTTTTTTCTTTGATGAGATAAATTTCTATCTTTATATATATATATATATATATATATATATATATATATATATATATATATATATATATATATATATATATTAGATAGGGCACGTTAGGGCACTTATTTTTATCCCAGGGGAAGTTATTTTTAACCTGAAGATATTTAAACAGGACAGATCCGTGGAGATGGCACTGTTAGATTAATTATCACACTGGTAAGATGGATGTTTGTAATGCCTCAGCGTTGAGTCATAAATGGGGCTCCCTAATTATGCCAATGCCTTTCCTTATTTCCTCACAATTCCCTGGTCAGACTGGGAGAGGAGACTCTGTCAGGCCTCAAATGAGAGCTGGCAGAAAGTAATTAAAAGCCAGGCATGACAAAAAGTGTTGTACTCACGTCTTCATAAATGTCAAAGAAGGTTGCCACCACAGCATCTGTGATCTGATTGAGGTCTGAGAGGTCCCAGAAGACTCTGAACATACGACCTGCACCCCTACAGCTGATGCTGGCACATGGCACATTCTCCAGGAGAAAGGCTTGCTGATTGCTAAGTGAAAAAGAGTTGAGAGAAAAGGTTTTCTATACAAGATGTTTATTGGGCAGCAAGGACAGTCCTAAGCAAAGCATCACACACACACACACACACACACACACACACACACACACACACACACACACACAGAACCAACGCTGGTACCAATGAGTGAAAAGTTTAGCCATGCACTTCTTTAAAATACCCTTTTTGGAAAACCTAGATTATTCAATATTTTTCAAATTCTATGTACTTTTTATTTTAGTTGCCTGCCAGTCATATGCAACTTAGGCTACATCACCCAAAGCGTTGTTTTTTTTTTTTTTTTTTTTTTAAATCGGAAGCACCAGTGGAAAAAACAAAAGGAAACTTGATTCAAGGGCACTTTGGGTGACCTTACCTGCATTACACATACCTACGGCAAGCAACTTAAACTGAAGGGCAACTTAACAGACCTAGAAAAAAAAACAGTACCGAGTAACTGCAATAAGACTACTGCAAACATCATAAAGTCAAAGAAAAAAAAGAACCTAAGAAATACAATTTGCAAGGAAATTAACCTTGAAGAGAACAAGCTTGCAGTCCACAGTAAAAGAACATCATGTTTTATTTTGGCACATGTTTCTTTTGACAGGCTGATGTGTATCAAAAAGCAAAGCTTAACATTTAGATGGGATTACAGCTGTGAAGACTTCTGAATCAGTCTGAAAAAACAACAACTGTCTTTTTCCCCCCATTTGTGTTGTCAGGATAAGGCAGCTGTTGTAACAGGCTGTATCTCTGTGGTTTAGTCATACCTTAGGCGATTTACTATATTATATCTTCAAAAATCAGGGTTAACAAAAAACAGAAGCCTTGTAATAAGTGAAGCAGTTTTTAACATTACCAGGAGCTATATCTCCTTGAATGTTTCCTCTTGCTTAGCACTCCAAGTACAGTACTGCTATGCCATGGTATCCTATTCAATGGCCTTTGAATCTTGCAGGCAGCTTCATTAATGTTAACCATACGGAGAAGAAGCATGCCTTTAAACCTGTCTGAGTGGTACTTCTAGGTTTTTCGGTTCATAAGCAGTGTACCACGAATAATATATATTATTTACTGCAGATTTCAGGGACCAGTTTTACAAGGCACTTCTAGCACTTGTAACAGACTATTAGCTAACAAAAATATTGTATCTGTCTTCTTTCATCCTGTTTTACAAAACCGTATTATTTCAAGGTATAGTTTTGCAGAAATCAGTTCAGATAGTCTTCAGTATTTTCTTCTATTTATATAAACTGGATTCACCCAGAGTGAAAAAAAAAAAAAAAGAAAAGCAGCCTTTCAGTTCCTAGCCTCACACTTATACTTACTATAAATAAATGATCAATTTTAATTGACCCTGTGGAAACATAATGAATAAATACAAAACTCCTTGACTGGACAATGACAGGGATGGAATTCTCTCAAACGAGTTTACAGAGTCTCAGAGTTGCAGACGACCCCTGCGGAATGTGAATCATCCAAAGATATCCTTGATATTGATCAGTTGGTGGATACATCTGGTCTAGCCCTGGACTAAAGACGGCTCCACCCAAAAGTGCAAAAAAAAGAAAAAAAAAAATTATTTTAACAAGCTGTGAAGCTTTTCATATGTTTTCAGTCTTCTCAAAGGCACGGCAAAGCAAAACATCAGGGAGTGCAGTGTCGACAGAATACTGATGCCCACACAACAAACGTCTTAAATTAAAAGTGCCGAGCTGAAAGATGAACACCCTTACAGTTCATTTCTGTTTAGAGCTGCACTTTCACTCTTTTTTGTCATAAAGCTCTCAAGTATGTGGTTATCATCCCTCTACTGTTTGTTAACATTAGAATTTCAGTGAAGACATCAATGAACCTGCACAGTTGGAAATTGAGCATGCTGGGCTAAAGCCTAACACAATATATTTTCTTTCTTTATGAAAGATAACGAACTTGCTATTGCTTTCAAACGGAAGGGGGGGGGGGGGGGGGGGGGGGGGGGGGGGGAATACAAAGGGGGGGGGGGGGGTTAATTACAACCCCCCCCCCCCCCCCCCCCCCCCCCCATTCATCTATCATATACTTTATCAAAAATTTAAGCATATTACCATTTCAGTACTTGACGACCCCCACATTGCTACCGACACCAGTAGTAAGATATAACCCTACTGGCTTGGTATCCACACATACATGAAATATTTTAAGCATTCTGCTGGTGTAACGAGGGCTGTTTCTGAATTAGTTACAGTCCATGTACATTGTAAGATTTAAGAAAAGACATTGCTCACCCTTGCAATGTACTACACCTGCTTCTGTGATACTACAGTTTTATAAAATCAAAAATGGTACTCTAAATCTGTGGGTACTAGAATTGTACTGTAACACAGTTCACTAACTAGCCACAGAGGCCCTTATTCTCACAGGTTTATCTAGGACCACACTGACATGAATACAACACAACTCAGTACTAATTGGTCACGAAGGGCCAAGCTAGCGGTTTTCCTGAATGAAGAGATGGACAGGAAACAGTATAGGTACTCACTGAATTGTTAGCTACGGACTCATGCAGCGACATGCCACACCAACACAGCAGTGCTGCTTTTGAACCTGTAACTGGGAGCCAGTGCAAGTGTTTCATTGCAATACTTGAAGCACGATTTGAAGTAAAGACACAGAACTCAAACAAATGTGCAAGATATCTCAAATGGCAAAGGGCTTAGTAGGACCAAATCAGAGTGTCTTGATATGTTTTTTTTTTTTCTTTTCTTTTTTTAGTTTTAAGGTCTTTAACGTGTAATTTATAGCCTTCTACTGCTGTAGATAGTTGCCAAAATATGCCTTCTCTGGATAACTGGTCAAGGCTTGTGTACTCATAGCTGAATCTAGTTTTGCGGAATGTAAACAAACTTGTTGTATATCTTTATCCCTATTTTTCTTTTTTTTTTTTACGTTAATTCAGAATGTGCAAATATTTTGCTATGAAAACATACTGCTGCCTCCAGGAATCCTTTGCTATACGACATGTGGTCTGATTATAGACCATAGCAGTGAGTTTGAACTGCGACACAAGAAGTCATCATCTTGTGGTCTAATTGTGCTGGAAGCATCTGCACAGACCGACTTGGAGTAAAATGCAAGCAATAAACCATAATATGTTCAATATATACTGATAGTACTAGTAAGACGTAAGAAAATACATTTTAAGGTGTTGTTCACACTCTTAAGAAACAAGATTAACTAGGTGGAGAGAATCCCTGTATTGATTTAAAGCTCACATTAGCACCTGCATTCACAGCCAAACATCTCATCAAATCAAGTGCTTCACCCTGCTGGAAACCTTTTACCTGACAAGCACCAACTTGATCAGAAGTTGCTAATTTAACTTGTTCCTGAATTTCTTTTAGAATTATTTCTGTGAATCTGGGGAAGCATATGCATGTTAACGCTTATCACGGATTGGTACATAGCCAGTAGGAACTCTGGCCTTTTAACTGCTTCTTGAAAATCGATCATACTGACACACCATCTGCTGCTTTTTAATTCTTAACTCTGATAACTGACAGGAATGCATCAGGCCTCGTAGCGAGGCTGGCAATAATTGATTTTTAAAGAGTATTTATTCCTACAGTTTTTAACTCCTGCGAATTGTGTGGAAAATCTGCTGTGATTTTACTAAAAAAAAAAAAAAAAAGTATTTAAATCCTCAATGCCTTTATTATAATTTATAATTATAATTACTTAATAAATAAATAAAAAATACAAAAATCTTTCAAGATGCATTTTTAACATTGACAGGTATCTTTGTTATGTTTACAAGCAGGAACTTTAAAATGTATTGAATGGGGGGGATCTTAATGAGTTGGAACATGGTCATTAAGCAAGCTAGTTAAAAATGAGGGTGCACAACATGATCCAAATGTAACAAATGTATCATTCTTCAGTTTGATCTATGACTTGATGTATGCACGCATGCTGTTTGTTTTAACAGGCACCTGGACTTGTTTTGGTCAATTCAAATAGTTTGCTACTGTGTCATCGTTGTCTTTGTTCAGTGCTAGATGTTGGAGCACATACTTATTGCACATAAATCAACATTTCAACAATTGTACCGTCTCTGCCTCCCTCACACACTTAACCCGATCACTGTTGTAGCTGCAACACAGAATGCAGAAAACGTTGTGAAATGAGTTTGCGTAAACAGGGTGTTTTGTAACATATATCTCAAAAGCACAGACTGCACTGGTTTGGTCCCTAAGAGCTAGCTTTTCATTTGCAACTTTTCTCAGTCAAGTTGATTTCCACAAGTGCCTCTTGGGGTGCAGTGTGCATCAATAGGTTATTGGTTTCAAGCATCTCTGTTACATCTTTTCACAACACCTGTATTGACGTGAAGTGTTTTTGTCTGTATCACCAGCTGCTTTATTATACCATCTTGACTATCTACAATCCAGGCCTTTCAATGTTTAAAATTTGATTCAGACAATGCCATCCTCCTTTGAAGCTACAGTTGCTTTTGGTTTATTGTCTGAAACATACCGATATATTCAAGTGTTGTGAATATAGCTGTGTTCATCATAAGACTTTCTAAATACAGTACATGCATTAGCCTTGTATCTTTTTAATGCTGATATCTGCAGTAGACAGTGGACATTTTTCTTCTACCTTACACACAAGTCTGCTTTTTTTTAAGCAACTGCCATTTCCTCTAATGCAAGTTTGGAATATAGACAACTTGAAAAGGCACCACATTAACCCAGTAAAGATGAAGATGTTTAACATTTTACTGTACCCAATACCACTGGGCTGTTCATAAGACTGCTGCTTTAATTTTCTACCAAATTTCAGCACTCAATATTTGCATTACATTACTGTGAACTCATTCAAATAGTTTGTTTTATGTACAACCCACTCAGCAACTAGCCTTCCATACACTACCATCACCATGACTTTTGTCTGTTATGATGGTAGCTTTTTGAATCACTGTCCATTATAAGCCAATATACGTATTAGAACCATTCAAATATTTTGCATTAATTTACCTACAAGTCTAAACAGTGTCACGTTTTTCAGCAGCAGCAGGAGTAAAACTATTTAATTTCTGTTTTGTTTTGTTTCTTGACCAGGCTTCGAATAATATTAAGAGACAAGGGGACTGTTTATCTGAACTCTTACAGAAATTATGGATGTTGCAGCTGACTTAAACATAGCATTTAATCTCTAATTAGGACAGCCATCCAAATCACTCGGGAGATTCGTCTTCGAGGAAATTTGCTTGTCAGATGGGTAGTCTCTGGGGTGGTGGGGAGACACTTGAGCAACTAAACCCATGAATCATTCTGATTTTTTTCGATTAATTTTAATAGACACCCTATGTATTCATAAACCTGAATATGCCACCCCAAGGGGCAGTCATCCAGACCTGCAGTCTTCTTTATCACACTATAAACAGTTCATAGTAGCAGATTCTTCAAATCTTATTATAGGGCACACCACAGAAAGGCAGCATGAATCCAGTTTAAAAAATACACCTTTCAAACTGCATTCTCACTGTTGACATAGATAATACTAAGGTTTCTTTTAGTACTTTCTCCTGTACTGTTCAAGGACTTGCAAACCCGGCTTGCTGCTGAAAATGCCAGAGAATGACAGAGTGTGAGTATTCTCATTGCTGAAGCTGCAAATGTGCACCCGCGGAGTTTGCACAGCATTGCTGAACGTTTTTTTTTTTTTTTCTGACAAAGGCTATTAACAGCCCCTAATGGAAGTTTGTTCAGAACCAGCGGCTGCAGTTTGTACAATGGTGATATATAGTATGATGCTACATTTTAGATTTCCGGACATACAGAAATATGCTAACTCGTCATTTTAATTGCGCATTTCTTCATCATATTCACACAGACCATTGACTGGAACAGTACAGAACACATTTGCAAAGGGGGTGGGGGGTTAATTCACAGTGAAAGTTCATAGTACAGAAACAAGGACCAGAAGAAAGGGGAAATCTGATTGACAGGCAAGATGGAAATAGCAGAAAAAGAACGGAGCTAGGACATTTACAAGTCAGGCATGCAAAACGTGTGCTGTACTTATTAAAATGTATGATGTATGGGGTTATCTTCACAAGGCACTCAGGAGTTAGTTATTGGTTAGCTCAACAATTTATCAATGTCACAAAACAAAGTTGGTTTTAAAAACAAAACTTCACTTATTTTACTATAAAATTCTCTTTTTTCATCAGCTACTAGGGCTTTTCACCACACTAACTACCCGATCCAGGAATGGATGGAAATACTCCTCCCATCACAACGCATTTTCAGCCAGTAGAGAAGAAAAGCTCAGGTTTAACAGTAATACCTTGAATGGATCAAACTGCTACATAATGGGAGTCTTGCATCCATCCATGTGACTGTTTGAGAACTAGCTGTAAAATAATAACAATTTTCTTTTGCAGAAGCAACTCATTTACAATCCCACTGAGAAAGAAGGCAGAAACTACATTGTATGTAAAGCAGTATCAGGAGCACAATATGTACCCGATACATTACTTATTTGTAGTTTTAGTGAAGCAATGCCGTGTAACACACAGAACAGGGGGAGTTAATAACGCTGTGGCCCTGCTGCACTATGTTCAATGTGATTTATAGCTAGACTGGGGTTTTACATGCTTGGTACTTTGCAATGCGGCACTCATGCCCTCCCTGTTGAGGTATGTGTGGAAGTTATCTCTGTATCAAGGTTTGCAGCAGGGTATTTGTTTTTATACTGTAAAATTCAAAAGACATTATGCAGTGGGGAGACAAAGCCATTTATCTTGCAGGTTTATATTTCTTCCTTGCAAATACATGCGGCAACACTAAAAGCATACTTTTCACAGTCATAACAGAATGCTGTGTGGCACTGAAGCAGAATTAGCATCTTTAAGTCCCCCACTGTCTGTTCAGAAAAAAATAAAAAATGTCATCTTTAAGGCGGTACAAAAGAATAAATTAGGAGTAGCAGCACCTTTGTTCCACTTTTCTTAAGGGGGGGGGGACCTGCACTGCTTTGAACATCTAGAGAAAATAAGTCTCTCTATTGGTAATGGTCATCAACAATCACACAGCAAACAATGAAGAAAAAAAGAGGACATTTCTAGGACAGGCATGCATATAAAAATAATAATAATAATCACAATAATAGCAACAAAAACAACAACAACTACCATGACTGTTGCAGGATCTAATTGAGGTATAACACAATAATGTTTTATCCACAAACATTGTAGGATTACCAGACACTTTCTACTAAAATGCCACCGAGTCCTAGATTTACACTCATGGAGAGACAACCTTAACATGCTGATGGCAATGTTTTGTACTCATTTGAAGCCGTTAAATAAATGGATTGTGGGCAATCATCCTCTAGGGAATAGAGCCTACCCCATCCAATCAAATTAGCTTGGGACTGAAGCTAACTTTCTGTGGCAAAAAGAAAGCGTCTTTAGTTCTCTTCCATGCAGTTGTATATTCAATGTGACATGACACTAGAATATGCTGTTAAATGAGAATCCACCCTGCTGAATTAACAAAAGCCCTAGCTGCATGTCTTGGCACAATAAAAAGAGCTTTATGTTTTCTTCAAGAGTAAGAGCTGTACTGTGTTTCTCATGTCAAACAAAAGAAAAAAAAATAAAGTGGCTCTTTAATCAAACATTACCATAAGCAGCTGACTTTGTTATCTTAATGGGAATTTAATTCCAGGATGCTTAATTCCATTGGTAAGCATATCACACAGCAAGCAATCTCGCCTTCCATTATATCTGCCGGTAAATTGTTTATCACAGTATTATTAAATACACTCTTTCCAGAAGGAACTCACAAACTGGGAAAATCTAATTATTTCAACTTCTCAAAAAAGAAAAGTAAGTCTCAAAAGAATGATATATATATATATATATATATATATATATATATATATATATATATATATATATATATATATATATATATATATATTTTTTTTTTTTTTCCAATGTACGTTTTAATTAATTTAATTTTGCCGCACCAGTCATGACTTTCTCTTTTTTAAAATTCGTTGAATCCAACTATAAACAGGCTGGGTTAAGTATGCAGCTGCTGAAGTGAGCTGAATTAAAACCAACAGATGTTTGCTAAGAATGAACCAGGAATATTTTGTTAAATTCTTCTCTAGCTGTATTACTGAAGCAGATTACAGGGCCTATCAGATTTAAATCAAGAAGGGAAGCCCATGTTTGCAAGTAATCATATTTCCTAATCAAACCGATGCAGATGGAGCCTATGATTAAACAGAAGTTGGGAGTCGCCACTTTCCTGGAAGCGATGTGTCTCTGATTCTGGGGTGCTTGCAGCTCAGATCTGCATCTGTGAAAATGGTACACAAATTGACAAAATGTATTTTTTTCAGTTTTTTTTGCTATTTTGTTACCATTGTATGCTATTTATGAAGCTGTTGTACTCTATTTGTGACCTATTTCAGGGAAGCAGAATGTTTTTTTTTGGTTTAATTTCAACGCAAGATAAAACAATAACGTATTTATGTATGCATGCAGCAGATGCTAGACGACATTCCATGCAAATACCTCTGTGCATGCTAGGCTGAGACTGAAACAGAATTCTACACTGGGTTTACTGTTACAAACAACATCTCCAACTTAGTATTTGTGATTGCTTCTCTACCATGCTGCCATAATTGTCAGTTTTTCAATATGCTTTGTCAACAAGATGCTTTATCGAAACACAGCCCCTGGTGCTTTCTGTACCTTTTTCTCTCTGTCTCCCCAGTGGTCCCTTACAAACACAGATGACTAACAGAAATATTCTTTTATAATGCAAACAGTAAGAGGAAGTGGAGAGTGTGACAACTGATCATATGTTTCTTTCATAAGCAGCTATCAGTCATATCAGTTACTGTATGTATTATTTTCCAACACTAATCAATTGAATCAAATGCTCCTATTGAAAACATTGAGGATCAGATGGTGCAGTACAACACAGTACCAGTGGGCAGGACTCTCATCTCTTTCTGCTAGTTCAAATACAGCTGGGATCAAAGGCATGCAAATCAACTATGGCAGCTCAATGAGTCCATTAAAACTAGCTATAACCTGCTTCTAGAGAACAGCACAAATGGGTAAGCAGGAGTGAAAGTTTGCAGTTAAATCCCTGGCTCTTGTAGATAGACACAAGGACCCTTTGTGCTCTACAGCGCCCAAAACACATCTTTGTTTCTTTCTGACAAATTGTATTGGAGATTCCAGGAGCACAAGGTAATATTTCTCACATTTAAATGTCAGGTTTGCTCTGAATATTTCTGCTACTGTGTGTAATCAGATGAAACTGCAGCCCAGAAACAAAAATAAATTGTCTGGGCTACCTCACGAAGTGAATGTTGAAGCTAAACTTATTAATTGATCAGAAGGAAACAGGGCCAGGAATCTTAGATGGTTTAGAAAATGACAGATCCTGATGAAGGGAACACAAGTTAGTCTAAATTTTGTGCTAATTATGGTTTGTGATTGTTACAGAATGGAAATCAGAATCTTGCTGCTTAAATCAGTAACAACTGAAGATGTATGAAAGATGAAGCTGCCCTGCCTTATGTTTCTGTGCAAACTGTGCCAAAATGTTGCTACTACTGTGATAACAAAATTAATTAAAAAAATTTATGTTGAAAAGCAAGACATTTGATTTTAGCTCTCCGGGACTGCATGCAATAAACCTCAGTCTTGTGTGCAGATAATTTCATTTCTATCCAGTTTCTGGAATGTTACCAATTCAGAGTATGTTTTCAATACTATATTTCAATACATTCAATAAATTGGGGTGGTATTTAAAAATCTTTTGGAAGCAATCTTCAAGTTCAGGATTGACATATTTTTTTAAAAACAACTAGCAGATCAATTATTTGAAAGCAGACTTTCATCCTAATTTTCATCACTATCTTTACAAACCCTAAAAGTTCCTGACCCTAAAAGCACTGCTCTACAGCAGTGTTTCCCAAACGTTTTGATTGGCGACCCAAATGAACACAGGCATAATGAACCCACAACTGAAAATTATTCACTATTTGGTATTTTAACTTAAATACTTAAGCAATCAAAAAGTGGAGTTTCATTTATTTGTAACCACACTACTACACTGAGTTACATGACCCTGGACACTGACTTTTGAATTGTCTTTCCCAAACTTCCAAATGAGCTGAAGCTATTTATACACGTCAGGATATATTCATGGAGAAGTAATAGCTTTGTTTCCTATAGTCTACAATGTTTCTGAATCAAATTTACCATGTATTGTATAGAGGCAAATTCAACCCCTCCCCACTTCAGTTATTTTTTTGAATGAAGGTTCACAAAAAAACATGAAGTGCATTACAGCAGTGTCTCCTGGCTAAGGATGGCCAAGAAATCCAATTACAGTGCTGCAATGTCTATGCATTCATTCAACGCACCGATATCTAAAAAGAGTTCCAGTGCACATGGTCCCTGCATTAATCGACTGCCATTCACAACCTGGGATAATGATCTGTCACAGTCTGAGACACAGACCAACATGGTGAAAAATACAGAAAGCTAGAAAGTGCAAGTTAACAGCTAAGAGCCTAATAGCACAGACACGTGTACATACGCTCAATCCTTATATGCATAAAATGAAGAAAAAAAAAAAACAGTATTTGAATTGTCAGAACCTGATTAAAATGTGTTCTGGTTATTCGCATAATTCTAAGGCATCGAATAGAGAACTCATTGTATCTGCTTTGTTCTGTAAATCATGCCTGGTTCTCTCAATACACACAATAAAAATTAAAAAAACAAAACTACAATAAAACAGAAAAAACTTAAACAAAAGAAAAGCTAATTGTAATGTGTGTCTTTCATTGCTATTGCTCTAACAAAGAATGCCAATTATGATTGAAGAGTACAGATGCATGCTAATTCAAACCCTTCAGCTAACTTTATTTGTCCTCTTCTCCTGTGACCAGACTGGATCTCCTAAACACTACCCTTTTCAGAAAAATACAACTTTTCTGCATACTTAGCTGTCACTTGCAATGATGACAAGAAGATGGCTGACTCACATTAAGCAGACTTTATGCAATATTTATATATTTAAAACCTCTTTACATGTTTCTAAAATTAGGCTGTCATTGCTGTGCTTGGCTCAGGGAACCTTGGGAAGTACTATTCAGATTAACCGATCCCTGTTCCTAGAGTGAGTCAGAGAACAGTGTTCTTTTTGTGGAGAACTTTCTTACCTGTGGTGCATCTTTCCTTTTATTTAATGTTTTTTTTCTCCCTTTAACATTATGCTAATGTTACCGTTTCCTGAACCAGTTCCTCTTTGTTGCTGATTAAAAGCTTGCAGTGAATTCACCCCATCCAGGTGTATTCAAGGACAGGGCATCTGATACCTGTTTGTTCTGAAGTCGCCCGATTCCTCCAGGGGTTTTGATAAGCAGCGACAAGAACCTAAGCAGTGTTGAGGCCATGATGAAAACAACTCTTAAAAAAGTTTTATTTATGAACTAGGCTGCAAGTAATCCACTTTTCTTTGATTCTGTGGTCACTGTAATTTGTTTAGTTAAGAAACAAACCCACATGACAGTGTATGTACGCGCATAATGTAAGCCAGCTAGGATTGACTGCTCCAAAGATATCAAACACACAAACACACACACACACACACACACACTTTTAGTTTGCAACTGGGCCGATTAACCTGACCCAAGGGTTTGGCTTTCAACATCCTGAGAGATTAAGCTTAGTCGATGCTGTCAAACAGACTAATGTAAAAACGCATTTAGAATAGATATTATTCATTAACCATAACATTTGTGAAAGTGACAATATCATCTCCTGGTTCTATAGCATCTACTACGCAAATAAGCAAAGCCTTTTGCAGTTGCTGATGCATGGTACCCACTGGAGGAGATACATGAAATAGGAAAAAAACAGAAGTAAAAGGGTTAATCATGATGTCTGGATATAAATGAACTCACCTCCCAGATGTGTTCCGGAGGATGGCCAGTGCATCTGGAAAGCCGTCCATGTTGTAGTCACCCAGGTGCAGGGTGATTGGGTTGTGAAGGGCAGATGCTTCAAGAGGGACGAAGCTCCACAGTGTATCTTTTTTCTGGAAGTCTGTTAAGATTGGAATCCACTAGAAATGGAAGAAAAAATAATGTTGGAGTTTATAGGAGCAGAAGCAGGCTATGTAAGCCAGGTGAGGACTCACAGACTGTGTGACTTGAGGGTGATGTAACCTAGTGGTTTGAAATTGGGAAAAAATTTAAAGAGTATATCGAGGCATATTATTTTATCACCTGTATCCCATTTTAGAACATATTAATACACTACCCAATATCCCAAATCAAACTTTTAAAAAGTTTCTCAATACATTATTCCCAGTGCCGATTAATGAAGAATTCTGAAAGCGGGCTACACCGACACACACCATACGACCTACAGAGAGGAATCGATACACACTACCCATCATCCTCCTTTTCTCTCCAAGGTAGTCATTGTTAAATTGATAACCACCTAGAACTAAATAAATGTTGACACAAATGAGTAGGTTTTAACACAATACTACAAGAAAAAGTAATTCTGTAAAGCTGACATGCCATCACAGGACTACAGGTCAAAAAGCAGGCCTCATGGGCACCCCAGCTCTTACTCAATAAACCTTTTAGATATCTTTTCAATTCTTACTCAGCTGCTTATCTCTCAACATTATGTACCGCGGGAGATGTAATATGCTCCTTCAAGTTGTGGAGTGGTTTTGATTTTGAGCTGTTTAAAAACACCAGGATGGGAGCCAGAAAACAAAATGAACAATATCTCCAGGACTTGGGAGATCCTTGAGCAGCTGCTCTTTTTCAAGCTGGGATCCAACTTTAACTAACACATGAACTCACCTATGAATTTGTTACATAAACTATAAAGAAGGCACCCACAAATCTAACTGGAAGCGTGTTATCTGACTACATGATTGTTTTCAATGCTGCCGCCTGATAAAGCACATAGTTATATAGAGATTTATTTGTAATTCTTCATGACTAGGTTTGCTATGTCGAATTCCCCAAAAATATCAGTTCGACTGAAATACACTTGGTCGAACAGGGCGTGATCACGTTATCCCCTATGAGGGCAGTGCGTGTGAATCATAAATGTAGAAATTCTGAAATCGATGTAAGATTATCCCAATACTGTGCCAACCCATAAAACAATAACAGCAAGGCTGGAAAACTTAATGAAAATCGCGCTGCAGCTGTTCAAAAGGGAGAAAAAGTTCCAATTACCATAGGTTCGTGGATCCCAATCCCCAATCTTCCCATTGGCGGAAGGCTTATTTCACTTGACATTTTTCTGTAAGCTTTTGGACTGAACGGACGTTTATGTTTTGCACAATTGTTATTTGTATGTTGGAACAACTGCACTAAAGTAAAGGACCTCTGAGACACACTTCAAACAGGTAGACCAGGCATCTCTTTTTACAGTTTAATGTTGTGTGGATACATGAATTTGAATACTTTACATTATTTAGTAATATCTGACCATATACAATTAACTGCACAAGAAGGCAAACACTAAATTACTTGTTATACAAATTCTAAACACTATTCTAAAAACATTACACTATCCAAAAATGTGTTTAATATGTATATATTTACAGCTTCACTAGCAACTTTAATTACAACCATAAATAGAAACATTTCAATACGTACTTTGATGTGTACGTGGTTTTTTTTTATTTTTTTTTCTTCTTCTTTGCGATGTTAAAACGTTATTTGCTTAATTAGGGTTTATTTGCTTAGAAATACTAACCAGGGCTGCAGAATCAGAATGTAATATAAAGAGAGTGTGTGTGTGTGTGTGTGCACGCATGTAGAAATGGTTTAAACGCTCATACTGCAAAGCGTTTAAACGTTCATAAAAATTTACCAAAAGCACATCCCTGGTTTTATTGCATGTTGAATATGATAAAAGGGTTTTCGTTAAACAAGACGTTTTTCAATGTTAATGTCTTTTTTTTTTTAAGCATAAAGGTCGATTTCACCTCTTCTTTGCTTGAATTGAAAAATAAAGATCGAAAAAAACCAACAACCCCCCCCCTGTAAATTTTTAGTATGACAGTGGCAAAAAAAACCAAAAAACAAACGCTGACAAATAATATCGAAAGTCAGTTATCTAAACATTTTTAAATAAATACACGTTATTAGTAAAAAAATTTATTGAAGTTCACTGGAAATTGATATTTTAAAATCATAGCCAACTCGAAAATGTTGAGTCAATAAATAATCTAGTTTTGAATGTCATTAGGCAAAAGAAAATGATCACTGCATTGTTCAGGGATTGACAAGTTTATCCTCTTCAATGCCAGACAGCAAACTAATGTTTAATGGACACTTTTACAAGCCTTTGTTTTTGCTGAAGTGTATACTGCAACCCTGTGGATACTAACAAATGGAGTCTTCCAAATACATATTTTATACAACATGAGCTCAAAGGGAAGAACAGCATATATTTCAATATTTTAGTAGACAGCCTCTCTAACACGTCATCTTATATTAAAAGCTACTGAGATATATGTGGGGAAAATAATTGAGAGCTACAGCCAATTCTCACATTCAGCATGAAAGCACACTGCAATCACAGCTTGGTGGAGAAAGTCTCATAAGTACTGTGAAAGAACCAAAATCTATCCATCCATACGCTATGTATTCATATAGTCATATAGTCTGCTTCACTGAACCCCATTTAAAATGCCAGTAATTTAAATGCATGGGATAGTTTACCAAGTCAAGCTAAACTACTTTGAATATTAAACAAACAAAATTGTTTGCTGCTCTATGGCATTTGATTCCATTACGATTATGTCTTGCCCAACAGGTGAAATGACTATGGTAGAATAACACTTTAAGCAGGCAGAAGAACAGAGACAGGCCATCCCATGAATGCAAGCAATACATTGTTTGTCTCATATCTAACATTGAAGCAAAACATGTATTACTTACTTAACAGTTTATTTATGTTGGCCAGTTGCCCGCTTATCATTGTAGTACTGGAAAGATTTGAATGTCTAGAGGTCTTCACTGATAAAAACTGACATTGGAAAAGAGAATAATTAAACTTGATCTCCTTTGAATATCCAGCAATGTAATATCAATGTTGTCAGATCAAAAACACAGATCAAAAGGATGGGCTTAATGCATACATGACTAAAGCTTCCCAAAGGAGAAACTCTCAAATGTAAACCAAAAAGATTCAGGTTTAAAGCTGATGCTCTGATCTTTTAACTAGGATTCATGTTTACAAACAAGCAATGCACACGACCTAGGACTTGTAGCAAATTAAAAAAGGAGGATATTTCTGTTTAAATTACAATTTAAAATCAAGCAAGCGTTATCTATCAAGGTTATTTCTCATTAAGTTAAAAGTCCATATTCAGCAATTGAAACATGTTGTAGATACTACACAATAGTAATAGCTATTCCTCATCTTTACAGATGGCCGAAAAATCTCCCTCCTTGTGTTTGTGTTATTGTCATGACAGCAAGCAACACAGGGGATTGTGTGGTGAATTTTGAGAGGAGGGGGCTGCACTTAGAATCGTGTTAGCGGAAGCTTCAACCATTACTGAATCACAGAAATAAAATATATTCCAGTATACACACCAATCAACCCCTGGATTCACTGCAAATCTATAGTGAGGGCCATAATATATCATGACAAAACACTGCAGTGAAATACAGCAAGAAACACTAAATACTGTACTGACAAATTATTACTCTACTAAAATGTTTCAATGGCAAAAGGTCTAATGTGACAATCAACACCGATTATTATCAGTTATTATCTCTTGAATAAATGTGAAAGTCTGTCTAAAACAAGAAACATATCCAGGACCATAATATAACTAAATAACAGCATACATAGAAGCAAACTACAGAGGGTGGGTTTATGTGTATGTACATATAGTTTAGTGGTTTACTAGACCTATAAGCACTTTTTAATATGTATTAAGAAACAGATGCCAGCCTAATACTCAAATCAGACTTATCCAACCAGTAATTAGTCTCATTGGACTCTGTACGTCTTCAATTGACTACCTGCTGGAACAGATCCAGGTATCCATTGAGGAAGAATGGATTACCTTATCTAGTTGCATGGAACCAACGTTTAAGCACTTTATCAAACACAGAACTGGCTGCAGAATGGGATTCCAACATATTCCAATTAGACAAAGCACTTATGTATGCAGTCTTCTGTTAAAAACCACAACAGTGGGGACGTCAGCAGGAAGATAAGACTATAGTCTCTGCAGCTTTGTAATTACATTTGAGTTTACAGTAGATTCCAGCATCAGCCGAGCTGAGACTGGGGCTGACAGAGGGTCACCCATGCCTTTATGAGGGCAATGATTTCCTTTGAGTGGAAAGGGAGTACAATCAACCACTCGTCTTCTCTGCCGTTGTGAGTGCAGCTCACAGCTGTTGCTAGTTTTTCTTCAGAGAGAAACGGCTGGGAATTAGATCCATTTGATAGCACTTAGAAAGCTTTTTTACACACCTTAAAAAACAGAGTAGTTTCAAAAGTCACTTCATTTGCTATTTCAATTATTTGCACTTCCCCATATTCCATCATTTTGTGTGGTTTGTCATTTTATGCTTCCATATTCAAACACCATAAAACAGTAAAAGGAATACAAAAATAAAATCCATGTTTTTACTCCCAATTGTAGTTGAGTTTTCATTTGCAGTTCCAGACATACATTGTCCTATAGATGTACATGCAGTCACTGATTAGAACAAAATCAACATATCTTCAATACATGTCCAACTGAATGGAATAGTGATCACTGTTATAAAATTCTTGCTGGTATGGTATTTACCAGTCACACTTATCAGCAGAAAGGAAATATGGTGTCGGGATGTCGTTCTTCAAAGCTAATCGAGATACAGTAATCCTCACTCTTGAGCTCAGTTCAACTGGAATAGATATATTGTCTTTATTTTTGTTTTTTGTTTCTTCCTTGACTATAATCCTTTTCCTCAGTGCATTGTACATTAAGTTGTTATCCCTAACCTACATCAGCAGGAAGATAAGGCTATAGATTTTAAGCCATGTTATTGTATGCAGTGAAGTGTTCAAAGCAAATGGACTTACTTTGTATTATTGTCTTTTTATTGGGAGTATTTTTGCTATAAATGGTAGACCGCAGGTGATCAGATAAGGTTAGTAACAGAATATTGAAAAAAAAAAAAAAATCTTGAGCTGGAGAGTTATTAAAAAAACTACATACACCGCATGCCCACTTTATTAGGATGTGGTGCTTTTATTAGGATGGTCCACTGTTTGCTCTGATCAAAGCCATAGACCACTAGGTACTGGAAGGTGTCTAAGGATGTTAATCCATATATTTTAGGCAACTGGTGCAGAGAGGTAGGCAGAAGATTGTACAGATAAATGCGTCCTTCAAGTTCATCCCAAACGTGTTCAACTGGATTAAGTTCCAGATATGTGAGGTGAGTGTCCATGAAAGATGCTTGTCTCTGTCAAGCTCGTAAAACCATTCTTTTTGCAGTCTGTGTGTTGACTATCATTCCTAAATTCATTTTAGAATCAAACCTGAAGTCCAAGTAGATTTTTTACAATTCTTTTTTTTTTTTTTTTTTTTTTTTTTTTTTTTAGCAAGTCAAATTGGATTAATTATTTTGCTGTTACAGTATGGATAAAAGTAGATTAATTAAACAATTTTAATCATTTAAATAACGATTCTCAGGTATGCATTTTGAGCTGCGATAGTATGCGTTTGGTGAGGAATCTACATGAAAATAATACTGTATTCATGTTTTTTGAAAAATTGGGTCGTTTTAGATCAAAACTTTAAAACAGTAAATCAAAAAAAAAAAATGAAATTGAATTGAAAAAGCAGCATCAGTCTTATTTTCAATTAGTTAAAGAGTTAACAAATGCCTGCTTTATTTGCAGGTGTTCAAAGGAGAGCATTCACATTTGAATAATTCTTACCCACCAGCCTCAAACATGTTTTATAAATCTTTCAAACGCTCAGCCGGATGGCTTTTTTATTTCAAGAAACCATAGATGCTCCCCAAACGAAGGGTCTATTATGGCAATGGCCGGAGGTAACCAGTGTAAAAGTTTTTAAACACTTAACAAAATCAGCGATAAGATAGAAAGCATTTAATTGACACTAACCTGGGTTTCACAAGAATCTACTAAAACAATCAGACATTTCTTTGCTGTTCAACTTCCTTTGCCTAAAACAATACATTTTAATAATGAGCATTTAAAATAAAAAACAACAACCCGAACATTACTCTGAGAGGCAAATGGCCCGGATTCTCCTTGGCTAAAACCAATAAATAATTAATTATTTAGGGTATGCCTCAAGGTCATATTGACATTGTAGCTGAACAAGGACAAAACAACACAAGACATTTAAAATATAAATTATAACACATTCATTAATGTCTGTGAGGAAACAATTACCCACACCATGGTGTGCCGGCGTGAGATCCACTGCAGCAACCTTTGTTTTCTTTTTGAAAACCAGAACAAACAATAAATGCAGCACAGTTGAGAAACAATACATCTCTTTGAATTTATGAATTTGTCTTGTGCACTTAGCATTCAAATGGAAAGAGTCACAATTTTCTCCCATCTGCTATCTAACAAGGTCCACTGTATTGTAAAAAGCTTAGCGCACACATCTGGCTGAAGTGTCATTTACATGTAAATGCAGTTTGTTTTTTTTTTTTTTTTTAAATCGCCCATTTTTCACTGTCACGTCTTGTAAAGATCCTAAAACACTGCATAACCTGCTTAAAGGTTTTATCCACAGCTAGAGTCTATTATAGTAATAAATATATATTTATCAGGTACACACGATATGAAAATTATGGTATTAAATAAGCAGGTACACTGATTCAACACCATATCATGCATGCTTCATTTGCTCGAGAAATTAAATTCCTATGAACATAAAAATGATAGCCTACTACTATAAAAAAAAAAGGCCATTATAACTAAACATTAATATCTGCACCACATAGGTGTTCCTGTGATGTTCCTTTGATATGAAAAAAAAAGCTATAAAACAAATCCAATCTTTGTTGTCTTCAGGCAACATGTGATTAATTTGGCTTTTTATAAGCTTTTTTGGGGGGATAAAAATGCCTTTAGAAATTGAATAGTTTCTATATAAGACCCTAACTCTGACAGAATGTAAAAGTGTTTTAAAGTATACCATTACAGCATGCACTGTCATTCAGTTTCATTCATTTAACATTTTTTTGCAAGTGGAAAATAAACATTAACATGTAAAGACAACTCATTGTTCTAGGGTCACAAAACATGTTGCTTCGATCCTATCACGTCGCAGAGAAATAGAATATATATATATATATAAAAAAAAAATTATATATATATATATATATATATATATATATATATATATATATATATATATATATATATATATATATATACATACACATACACACACACACACACACACACACCAAACACAGAATACATGTACTGCCTTGTAGTGATGACACAGACTCACTGGAGCAACATGAAGGTAATAATCCTAAAAATAAATTCAGTTTTTTGTCATTGAAGCCTTTTAACACTTCTTAGTGGTATGTTGATGACATACATCCCAAGTTATACGTGAACATGTATGTGTGGCACAAAACAGTTCCCTATTTTGTCTGGTGCTGTTTTTATACCCTTAAGCTCGAGGCAGGGATTCAAACGTGCTTACAGTACTGCTCTGGCCATCTCTATATGTTTATCCACCTTGCTAGCAGCAGCCACGTTTGTTCAATTAGATTTTATAAGCTCTACTTGAACATGGTTGTATTAATGTGATTACAAGCCTCCCCTTCAACTGCAGGTCCAAAAACTGCAGCCTGCGGCTCGATTTAAATAAGCTGCAGGGCTGAGGTCTCAAGGTTTGGTTCAGTTTATCATTACGCGACACTATACCAAACTGTTCCTAACCATCTGTGTTTTCCGAATGACACTGAGAAGATCAGCAGAAACACATCTGACCAGTGAAGACTCTGAAATGACCGTGGATGAGGCAGAGCGGATGTGTTCTGAAGCTTCTCAAAAAATATTTGCATTTCACCGTTTTTGCACTTGGCTGTGAAACAGCCGAGTGAATCCCTGAATAAAAAAAGGATTTCAGGCACAACCAGCTGACTCTAAACCTAAACATGTCCATCCTCATCTCTGTAGGGCCCAGCGCCCAGAAATTTACTGGAAGCAGCAGGGTGCAAAGGTGACATTATAACAACAATGTAAAAGCAAAAAAAAACAGCTAATACCACACTCTCAAACCAGGCCTGACATTGCACCTGTAATTGCCTTGAACAAAGTTCTAGCCCTCCCAGCAATCTTCTCTAGCTTTAATGTGCAATTCAAATGGGAAAAAAAAAGAAACTGTATTAAAATACCCCACATAAAGCAAGCCAACCATAACTGATCCCACTGTGAAGAATTCATTTTCAGTATGCTAGTGAGGGATAATAGCCCTTTCAAATGCATCAAATAGTCAGATGATCCTTTTTATTTTTTTTTTTGAGATGTAGCAAATGTACTGTATTCCAGGATGATCTCAGCTTGAGGATATTATATTCACCCAAGTTGGGTGTCGCATGATTTGCTCTTTAGTGTTTCCTACAATATAAAATATGATGCATTTTAGACTGAAAGAAAATCATAGTAATAAAAATAATATAAAAATGCCACAAAAAATGCCTGTCATCACTTATTTTACATTTATTTATTCTTTCTTTTTCCCCATTGACACCAAAGCCTGATTTACAATGCGTTCTGCCCATCAAGGCTTCTCAGTCCATGTTTCTGACAATGCATACAACCCAAGAAGCACTGAGGATGTGTAGAACAGGACATTCTCAAGTGGAAACCTCCACATATTCAACTGATCATTTTGAAATTGGATCCTTCTTGGCTATTTACATGCATTGTCAAATGTTTCATCTTTTAAATCATGGCTCACAGAGCCTAATTTAAATTAAGATCACTAAGATCAATTTAATAAACCTTATAAAGTCCTTATACAAACATTTCTATATTCTATTTAACCTGGATGCAGATCAAAGACAGAACAGTGATGGCCAGGGATATGAATGAATAACAACTTTACTGGTCTAATAAAAGTTAAAAAGGCTGGCAAAGATGATGTTGTCCCTTAAGAGTTATTTTTCCATTGAGAATACAACACATTCACTCAAATAACAATCAAACAAACATAGCCTGTGGCTTCTTTGGTCCAACAGATAATTATTGATGGAGTTAATGGCAGTACATTTAAGTAAGTCTATCCAATTTCCCCAGTGGGTAGTTTTGTGGTGAGGGCATTAACATTTATACCTTACTACACAATTACATTTTTGGATTTAAGGAATAATGTGTTTTTCATAATAAATCCACACCGCTGTAAAGATACAAAGTGTCAGGAAACTCTAACGTTTTATCCATATTACGACACACTGAATTTTAAAAGCAGGTGTGGCTGCAGAAATTGTGGAATGCATTTTAAATGGTAAACGAAACAATGGCTATTTCCTGCTTCCTTTCTTTTTAACAAGAGATGTGTTATGTATGCCTGATTTCTTCTGTTACATGGGTGTCTTCTCAACATGGGTGCAGCAGGACTGAAAAAGATCAGCTCAACTAACTTTTAGTACTGGATGCCTCGTTACCATCTGCCATTGGAACCAAGTTCATGGAAATTGGAAATCAGACTGCTGCAGATGGAAATTAACAGGACAGATGAAAACTGGTTGGAACTCGGACTGTGGGCTGGCAGAACTAGTAAACTTGCACTGACTCAGTAAAGTACCTAATGAGCGGCCAATGAAGATAAAATATTATGGTAAAAGGTAATCCATTTGCACAGACTTAAATTTTTCATGCTACAGCTCTTGAAGGAGAACACAGAACAATTAACCGCAATCGTCGACAGTCTGGTTCAATCAGTTCTATTTAGTAGCATTAGAAAGAGTGCAACAGTGTAGCATTCCTCAGTGCCAGGTAATAGCCTTGCATTCCAAACCGCACCGAACACCGTTCAACACGTACAAGAGCTCTTAAGTATTTCAATAGGAATCAAACAGCAACAGACTGTGAAAATCAAAAGATGAAATATCTAGCCATCAGTTAAAAAGTACATTAAAATATGCGATAGATACGTGTAACAAATTAACCAATGTAACAGTTTATTGTTAACCCTGACTTATTTTGCAAACCACGATTATTGATTAATTTACAGTACAAACCAGATCTGGTGAAATGCCATTTTGCATATAACAACTTATTGCTTTTGTATCTCCATTTTCCAGTTTCAGTGATTCAGTTACATGGTCTGTGTGCAGTTTGTTTCAGTAAACAAATATACTAAAGCCAAAATAATCTTAGAGACTTTCATGAAAAATGACAACACTGGAACACTAACTAAACATCTTAGTCCTGAAGACAAAATGTGCCCTTTTCATTGTCTCATTGTTAAATTCACCTTTTCATTTCTAATACGTTTTCTTAACTTTTAAATGTCTATTGGAGAACACCTCCATCCTTATTGCTGGCTCCCAGTGCACCAATCAGATAAGAAATATGAGGCAAGACCTCTACTAGTCATACCAATATTGTAGAGATGATGTAACTGGCAAAAGCAGCAGTGATTACATCTGCCTAAGGGATGTGTTTGCTTTACAGTGACCCCATACTGAAAGCATTGCTTCTGCTTACCTCCTCTGTTCCAGGTTTGTTGAGGTAGATGGCACTTCTATGGCACCCATCATCCAAACAGACAGGGAGCAGGTGGTCCTGAAAGCCATCTCCATCTAAGATACAAAACAAAGTGTAACAGTTTCATAAACCTACCGATATTCATGGAATGAAATTCCCACTTAATAACAATTCAAATGTACAGCACTGATAGGCAGCAGAGATTCATAAGACATCAGTGGAAGGTAATTACAACTCCCTTTGTTTTTCCTGCCCTTTAAAGTCACTTTATATTAATAGTACTCCAAACTCTCTATTTTTTTTCTTTTTGGCTGAGAAAGAACTGGCTTGGTGCATCTTATGAAATATGTACAATTATTTATATCAGATTCAATTTGGTAAGAAAATAGTTGGCAACACTTTTTCTCCCCATAGGGAAATCCTACAGTTTCACCCGCAGTAAGATTAGTACAGATACTATCCAACAGCGTTTGTAAATAAGGTACAGTGGTTTTTCCATATGGCTAATGTTTTTACTGGCATATTGCCTGTAAGAAACACAACGCTACTTTGAACAAGTGCCTGCCAAATTAAGTTACAGGGGCAAAAGGATCAGGGGATGGTTTTGGTCAACCATTAAAACTAAAAAAAATAAGCAGTTGAGAGATATGGGGCCTGCTTCAGAGCATTTCTTCACATTCCCATTCTATTACATATTTGCAATATAATGCTGCTGAAATTAGAATGTAAAATAGAAAGGAATGCAAAACAGACAAGGTCAGTTTTATCAAAGCATGCATTATATACATATTGTATTGATTTAGCACCTCTGGTAAGTGTTTGGGGACCCACAGCAGAAGCTGGGCAAGAATATCTTTCTTTCTGCAGGACGAACAAAGACAGCTTCAAAACACGTTATAAAATAGAGACTAGGACATACCTTTGCTTTCTTATGAGAAAGACCCATCAAAGATCATTAAATCTCTACATATTTGGTCATAATAACAGGTTTACTAAGCATTGATATTGTGTAAACAGACAAGAAAAACAACAAAACAGGGATGGCAACACATGTCCAGAGGCAACTGCCAGTCTCATAACTATATGACTGGAATCTTAAGAACATTCTACCAAGTACGGGCTTTGGAGTTCTGGGATGTGGACTACGTTATGCTTTAATCACCTGCCTCTGGTCTGGATTTCAAATCTCTTAAGATAGAGTAAAGTGAGCTCCATGAGCAAATGTCAGAAGCTTTTACAGGCTGCAATATTTCTCCTTTTAAAAAAGGTTAATTCACACTCACCTTCCTCTAGAATACCTCACTATTCAAAACTTGTAAATTAGAAAATCAGTGCTGCGGATACTTTTATGCATCTCTCCTGATTTTTTAAAATTGCAGATGTACTGTAATGCTTTCACAGAATTCCCCCATATTAAACGGAAGGAGAGATCACCATTTTTCACTCTGTCTGCGATGGTGCCATTTTAAATGAGAGGGAGAATGTGACCACTGGAGCAATGGATTATGGGTACACATTCACCATTTAAAACCGCCTTGGTTGACCAAAATCATTTCTGTTAAAAAAAATAAATAAATAAAATAAAAAAGTAATAAATAAAATCCTATCTTTTGAGAATTTAGGGGAGGGGGCAAACCACATGGAAATGTTATGTTGCAATCATGAAATTAAGCTGTATACAGCTTGCTTTCATCCAGGCATTGCCATTAGGCAGTGGTGGTTGAAAATAAGTTTACACTGATACTGAACTTTCAGGCAAAGCATTTGAAAAGATCAGTAATAATAAGAAACTTCAGGAGGTAGAGGAAGGTCATTTTAGGTACATGTCTATAATGGTAATGCATGACTTTTTCACAAAAATGGTATACAGTCGCTACACAGTGAGCAAAATACCAATGTGATGTGCAGAGGTGGTGTGACTGGAATAAAAACACAGCTCCTGCTTCAGACACTTAGCATTCTGTAAAGCTGTCAGTTTAAGAAAAAAAAAGGGGGACATATCCTTTTCTCATGATAGGTTAGAGTTCAGTACTGAAGTTTTGAAATTCAATCAACTACCAGTATTGGAGTTCACAGCCAGTGAAGTAACCAGCTAGAAGATTACTTCAATCAGACAGAAGTAGACCCATTTAAAAAAGGCCTTCATGAGGCGCACGATGCACAATAACAACTCAAATATGTTGTATTACATTAACAACCACACCTGAAGCAGTGCCCTCTTCTAAACTCTAACCTCTCATATAAATCCAATCAGAAACAACCTGTGAAACCATCTTGTATGGGTCTTATTCATTACATTTAAACATGTACTGTATCAAGTGTTAAGAGAGATGGGTCTCCAAAGTCAATTTTATGGAATTGTTATTTTAGCGAATCTATAATCTTTATTATTTCCTTCTGCTGACTGATAGATTCTACTGTTAATGAGAAAGACTGGCACGTCTGTGTGTTCAACCCCGTTGACGTTTATTTACAAAACAGTTATGGGCTACTGATCAAATGAATGAAACCTCCGACACGGAAAATAAAAAAACAATCAGACAGCGCTGTCACCTTATGACATGCAACTGCAGACAAAATATTAAACTTCAGCAGCCAGTAAAACAGTAAAAATAAATAAATAAATAAATACAAAAGTGTGCATATGCCTTGGTGGCTATAAATACAGCATTACCTTACAATTACATTTTGTCATACCAATTCAACATGGTGAATTGCTAGTTTCTACCGCTACTTTTACTATTTAAAGGCAGCATTTAACAGAGTTGTTTTGTTTTACAGATATCTGGATGCACACAGTTTCAATTCCATGTTTATGCCAAGCAGGAGGAAGTGACAATTAATTATTTTCAGGCAAGAGGTCACACATACAACTGCAGGTAGCTCAACACAGGAATTCTATATTAGCCATGGGCTTTTTATCCACAGTTGAGGATGGACTTGCAATCTGTTTAGTTTTTTTTTTTTTTTCTCTCTCCTGTGTCAGGCTACATGGTTATATATATATTTCTCCTGAAGTTTAAATTAGAATTAAGATCAGGTCGGTATATTCACTCATCGGATCTCATTTGATATTAGGGTGTATTTAAAAAAAAAAATAATAATAATAAAAAAAAAATAATAAAATAATAAATAAATAAATAAAAAAATAATAATAATAATAATAATAATAATAATAATAATAATAATAATAATAATAATAAATCTGAGAAATGTATGATTTACTTTAGCAAAACTCACGTTACAAAATTTTCATTAACTTTCCAGTTGAAAAAAGATATTTCCTTCTTTCATGTTGTTATCCTAATCCACAATTAATGGTGACGGGCTGTAAAATCACTGATAACCCAGACACCAGCTTTAAAAATATGCAAGGTCCTGTTCTGGGTCAAACAGTACTGCAATTGACAGAAAACAAACCAATGGAAGAACTTACCTTGGAACTAGTAGCCAATGACATACTACAAACACTTACAACAGGGAACAACAAACATTATATATAATTTTCACATCTGTAAACTGAAAAGGAATGTCAGTTATCCAGACCACGGAAAGACAGAAAATAAAGAAAATAAACTGGACAGAATTCTAATTTATTTTTAGATTGAATGAGAGACTTGTGCCTGGACTTATTACATGGATAAGATTACAGATCTTACCAAAATCAGAAAATGCAGATTGTCCAGTTTTCTTCACACTGTCAGGTATCTTCAGCAAGGTGGTGTCTTTAGAGAAGTTCCCGTCCTGTTTTCATACAGATACACAAACAATCATTACCACAAAAGATGTCCCTAAACATTATTTCAGGCACATGTCCCTACCTTGTCTTTCACCAAAACAGTTTAAGTGTTCCAGTGTCACACCTGCTGCCCCAATCCTGGTTTGCCAAAACCTAACCCAAGTCCCTTCTCCACCCTTGCTCCTCAGTGGTAGAACTACCTACCCACAGATGTCAGGACTGCTCAGTCCCTGACCACCTTCTGGCGCCTCCTCAAGACACACCTGTTCAGACAGCACTAACTGCTCTTAATCGAATTCGCTCTTACTTAAAAGTTACTGTATGCTTTAGTTTGCTCTTACTTGAATTGATTTTATTGTACTTTCATATCTGCTCCTATCTGTATTATGAGATTCTGTAATGTGATATTTTATAATGAGATACTTTGTACTGTGATAACTTGTAACACTCTTAATAAGGGTGCCTGCTAAGAAATAACATATTGGTTTAAAAGCTGTATTTACAAATGCATTACAGCTTGTAGAAAGACTGAAAGAAACACCCACATAGACAAGAAATAGATGAGGGACAGCTGATTGTGATCAGATATGTGCATTGGGCATGCTGGTTATTGTCACTAATTGCATTTCTCCATCAGCTTGATATTCAGGTGACCATGATGCACCGAAGAGTAGAACTCTCATTTGCCCTCAAAAAATGACCCCTCCTCTCCTCCCCTTTTTGTTTAAACCCAACTGCTTAAAAGCTATAGAATACTCTTATAGCTGTATAAAAGCTATCTTTAGATGTATGTCACTGTTGTTTCTTTGTTAAAGAAAGTGAAAAATCTGAGCACCACTCCTTAAAATCTATAATATTGATTTGTCTGACCTAGGTCAGACACTATGAAGTTATACTCGTCAATCTTTAGATATTGATAGCTAGGGTCTTGCAACATAATCCCTGTTTAGGTTAAATGGAAAGAGAAGAGGTTAGGGAAATACATAATATGCAAGCCGGCAACTGCTGTACTCCTGGTAGGACCAAAACATTTCATACCATGCACAAGCACCATGCACTGACATAATGCACACCATGCACAGTGTGAATGAGTAACATGCTTGGTCGCTTATGGCTGCATTACCACAGTGCCACCTACTAAATTCTGCTACATTCTGCTAGCTCTTTAACAACATCCCAATTACCCTTTGAAAGCAGTTCCCCTGTGGCCAACAACAATATAATATTTTCTATTCCTATTCACCCATGTCCACCTGATCTCAGGCAAACTATAAAAGTTGGTGGACACATAAACTTACATAGTTGCCATTCACGTCTCATTCTTCCCAGGTTATTGGAAAGCATATTGCTAGCATACTTATTGACCAATGGTGCTAAAAACTTTATTATGAAGCTCTAAAACTGTACAACAACACAGATATTAAGTCTCTTTATGGCAATGTTTTAATTAGCCTCATTAAATAAAACATTATTTAATGGACTCTGCATTTTATTTAGCTGAATGGCACACTGAACATTATTAGACCCCAGTGCTAAAAACATTACATAAAGTTCAACTGACAAAGAACATGAGAGCAGCTCTGGCTCTGCAAAGTAAATGGATAAAAATCCGTAAAACTTGAATGATGCAGTGCGTTTGTCACATTGCGAGAGGAAGAGCAGATGTATACACACGAGTAACACCTGTTTGCAAGTACAAGATGGTATACGAAACACATAAAATCAACACTATATTATTATCAGAAGTTAGTTACAAGGTTTTTATCCTCCCATGTGCCCTCTAAAAATGTACCACCTCGTCCTTGTCTGACTGTAGCAATATGGTTTTGAGACATATTTTAAAAAATGAGGTATTCAAAGCTGAAAGGATCCTAAGTATATATATATATATTATAGATAGTTATTATAATATCCCATCATTATATATATATATATATATATATATATATATATAAAAAACATCAATCATATCAAGTTATATATAGGAATATAGGAATGTATTATTTTTCAACAGAACTTGTGGATTTCTTTCAGGATCTGGAAAGGGACACTGAATAAAAATATTGTGAAATATATCCGTCTACAGGCAGAACAAGTTATGAAACACAAGTGTTATCCTGTAAGATCCTGGGTCCAAATTCTCTTCTGACCTTTGTCTTTTAACACAAGTCACAGGGAAGGGCAGCAGAGGACCCGTCTATACTAATCTTGTACAGCAATGAGTTAAATAGCTTAGCCATGTTGAAATGCTGTAGAACACTGCAGCATCAAATGCTATAAACACAAATGTTCAGCGATTGATCGTATCAAGAGAGAAAGCTTATATTTCATAAACAATGCATGAGCAGGCAACATTTTTTTTAATATATAAACTTTTTTTTATATATAAGAAACAACGCGCAACCTCAAAGTCATTAATAATCCACGTTTTAAAAATACATAAACAGACTGTGACATTTAAGTTTGGTCCTTTGTGATGAAAAAAAAAAAAAACCTCCAATGGCACCATTTTGGTTATCGTTTAAACCAAACAAAAAAACATCTATGACTTTTGACCTTAGCCATTCACTTTTAAATGGCTCAGTATTCTTGCAGTTTTGTTGCTTTTAAAATCAGCAATGGAACACATCTATGACTTTTGACCTTAGCCATTCACTTTTAAATGGCTAAGGATTCTTGCAGTTTTGTTGCTTTTAAAATCAGCAATGGAACTATTTTTGACTTTTAACATCTTTCTAATATACTTTGTCTTGATTCAGAAAATGACCAATTAGGCCTACTTGCGAGTTACACAAACGGCTGTGCATTTCTTTATGCATGTTTGTATAGGGCTGCTTTATAGGGAAACTATTTACAGGGAGGGCAGAAACTGCAGATGGGCAGAAACTAAGCAGTGCAACAAAGGCTTACAAATATCAAATTCATCTTTGTTGTTTCGGTTACAACTTAAAAATAAACCCAAAAACCAGTAATTTACAAGCATTAGGTAAATTAATTACTTAGCAGACTGTTGCACATTTGCAGGTATGGAAATTATAATGAGAAAGTCAGAAAAAAACAAATAAATAAAATGAAAAGAATGCTTAAAACAAATGACAACCAGGAAGCATGAATACTTTTAATTAACACAAAATCCATAAAGTTTGACGTCCATAATAAAAAGATAACAGCAGCCTAATTAAGAAGCCTATTTAAATCCAGGATACTTGTTCTGTATAATAAATGCTTGTGGCTGTCCAAAAAAACAGACCCTTCCATTGGGGTCCATTTCTGAATGCTTAATTTACCATTTGCACTCAAGCTATATGGCATTGTTACAAAAATGATTAGTTATGGAACATAATTAGTTGAAACCAAAGCCAATTATTTATTGCTATTGTATTCCCATTAAAAAAAAAAAAAAGAAGGTGGTAATCTGGGCTAAAGAATTTGTGAGCTTTAGATGCCCTTTAATTACACACCCAATTATACTCCCAGCGTTAAGAAAGATGAATGGTCTCTACACAGACATGGGAAAGGATGGATTCACCTTGAGCACATCACAGAGAGGACGATTAACGGGTTCAGAAGGAAGTTACAGATAGTTTTCATAGACTTCAAAAGGTACGTGGTGGTATACAGCACAATTGGAAAAGATGAATCAGGGGAAATTAGAGAACAGTAGAGGAAAAAAATACTAGCGATCACTGCATGGTTAGGGAAAACCCAGTCCTATAGCTTAGATTTCAGGGTCTTTCTGGGAATACACACGTTATCAAACAAGAAGATTATAGACCTACCTTATTTATCCATGCCTGAAACTGCAGAACCCCAGATTTGCTTTCAGTAGTAAGGAATACATCTGCAATAAGAAGAGTAACACCTAATTAAAGTATCTTTGGGTTCTGGGAATTTTACAATTGACCAGATATTTATACTCAAGTATGCTTTGAAAGTGCATCGTGATTACTAACATTTAAGGATTGTAAGCTTTTATGTTTGCACTCATGATTTTGAAACGATCAGCGTATGCTTTGTAACACTTCTTTTATTGTTTTTTTCAGTACATGACCATCAGTCATGTACTATATAGTATATATATATATATATATATATATATATATATATATATATATATATATATATATATATATATATATATCTATAGATATAATATCTTTCTTTTGGCACACATAATAAGCATTTGGGTATATCTATTATATCCTATTATATAGGGGAAACTAAAAATAAACTGGTTGGAGTTTTGTACTGTAGTATCATAGAGATTCGTTAGTAACAGTCTTAGATAACTACTTTGCATTAAAACTAACCTTTTAAAAACGTCCCTAAATTAAATAATAACCAGATTGAACAGGGCCATGAGAACCACCATGCCTTTATTAATCAGACTGACAATGATATTGTTCAAGAGGCTTGCTGTAACAGTACAGACAAAGCCACGAATAAAAGGGACTGGGGATTGTTTGTGCTGTTGCTGGGAAGATAAACTGATATAATCCCAAGGATGAAAAGGGGCCATTTGAAAGCTATAAGCATTTTAAAAAAAAAAACAATCACAAATAGTGATTTATTAACTTTAAACATCAGGTGTCTCAGCTACAAACTAGAAATTGTGCGAACATGAAAGTGTACACTGAATGAATGATTAAGGTATCCATTATAAGGCAAATCTTCTCCACTTGCCTAGCAACCAAGTTTAAGTAGGCCAATCAGCCTTCACTTTGCATGGCTGCTGCTACTTGGGTAAAATTGCCTAGAGATTTCTGATCCGCAAGCACCTTTTACCATCTCAAATGGCTGATGAAGGACCCATTTGAGTATAAATGTATGCATTAATCAAGGACCTGGTAAAAAAAAATGATTATTGATTGCAGCAAGAGTACTGATGTGCCATCTGGCACTTGTGTATTGTTTTAACTTAATTATAGTGATTGCTGCCCTGTTGGACACCCCCGTCAGAGAATAATCCATTGCATTAGGTCATTCAGGGCAAAGAAATGTAAAATAGCTAGCATCACAGGCACAAAAAAAAAACACACCAATGTATGGTGGTTACTGTAAATAATTATAAAAGAAGATTTATTTCTTTAATATAAAAAAGCTCTTGAGCATATAGCTTATCGCAATACAATAGGATGTTTCCAATGAAACTGCATGTTCACTACTCAAAACATAGTATGTTCATCTATTTGACTTGGTATTTAACACCTCTGTTAGGTACAAATTAGAAAAGCATGCAAACCACTTAAGGCTCCCACATTTTCTCAGAATTTACTTTGGTATGAGGCTTTCCAACTCCAAGTAATGTGTCACGTCATAGAATGCAATAGTGAATTCCATTAGACCAATTAAATGCACCTCAAATTACTTAAAATGCCATTTGGTTTGCTTAAAACCTTAATTTCGCCAAACAAAAGCTTGCGTCTCTGTAATTCTGCAGGCATCCCTCTTAAATAGCATTTGTTTTTTAACCCAACTCTCGTTTTTAAAAGCTTTGGATTGAATCATTTGAATTAGAAAACAAAGCACGTCACTGTATTTTTAAGGACTTCAAATTTTAATATATATATATATATATATATATATATATATATATATATATATATATATATATATATATATATATATATATATATATATATAGAATATGTATCTGTATCATTTGGTAGAACGGTAATATTATGTCAAGGACTTAGGCAGAACAATGCCAAATTGCTGTGTCAGGGATGGAAATAAGACTACCCATTCTAGGTTTTAATATGTGCTTAATAAGCCCCAGTGTGTAGGTAAGAAGCTCAGGTGTGTCTTATTAAAAACTCAGTCAAACTAGGAATGGATCAAACTGCTATGCAATGGCAGTCTTATTTCCATCCCTGTTACATTGGTCAGTCAAGAAAAAAAAAAAAAAAAAAACACTACAAATCAATAACCCACTCTTCAACATTACTACATACAAAATCTGGTTTATAAAATTCTGGGGAGGCGGTATTAAGAGCCACCATTATTTAGATTTTTAAAGTAGCTGCAGTTTCTGAATATGTGACCTCAATGAGTACAAAGATCTTTCGATGTAAACTGGGGTAACAGCTTGACTCCAAATTATTTGGAGTAGTGCATCCATTTTAGTCAAAGACAGCACTTACCATTTACTACTGTATCACTTTAAAAAGCTGCATCCAAGGTCAGTAATTATGTTTTTTATTTATTTATTTGTACTACGTTCTGCTTATACATTACTTGCCTTTGTTTCCACAATGTCTTTGAAATGTGCAAGTAAGAGAAAACAATACAACTGGTACATAATTCATTTAGGATACAACATTTGTATACGTAAAACATATGTGGGCCCCCATACCTTGCTTTTTATTTATGATAAATATTTAAATTTAAATTCTATTCATATTTAAAAATTCATGAATTGGAAGCAAACTATGGCTCATTTGGAATTATCAAAATGATAATAAAACAAAGAAAAAGTGCTGGAAGGTGTCTTGAGGGTTGTCAATGCATTCAGTCAATACTCTTAAGCCACTTTGGTCATTACTGGTATGACCATTATGGATACCATTGGATTTGTTTTAAGTAAATGTACAGTTCCTTAAAAAGAGTCAGCTTTACAAATGAGTAATCTATATAACACAACACACCAGATAGTGGAAAATATGTGTGTGTGTGTGTGTGTGTGTGTGTGTGTGTGTGTGTGTGTGTGTGTGTGTGTGTGTGTGTGTGTGTGATCTTTCGAAAACATGTTTCCCAACACATTGAACAAAAAAATAAATAAAAAACTGAACAGGGATAATTGAAACCTCTCAGCAGTCTGTCATAATCTACATATCCCGTGGGGATATTCGATTAAGCATCATTGAAGAATGTAATATTAAGCCATTGAATGTGTCTGCACAATCTGCACAGAGCTTTTTGTCCTCGGGCTAACTGCAAGCAGTAGAGAGAAACGACTCGAAGGGGGAAATCACAGCTAAAGAATATTCTGTTCAATGTGTCTGCTTGGAGTTCTTGTTGTGATACAATGACACTGACAAGTGAGTTTCCTTATGTAGTCTGTACGAATTCAAGATGTTTTTGGCACAAGAAAGAGTGAAGAGTGGCAGAAGAAGCATGTGGATACTGGAAATTATGCAAACTTCAAAAATAAAACCATGTGATGGCACATTTCTATCCCCCTCCCCAAAAAAACAAACAAGGAAAGAAACCCGTTTGTCTTTCAGGTTCAACCAATCTAACTGTCTCAGGCACAAGATAACATTTCAGCTCATGCAGACTTCGGGTGTCTCTTGAAAAAGGTCTGAAGAGGTATTTTGATCCCAGCTTCACAGACCTGGGTAACATTAGGTAGTCCTAGATGTGTGCTCACTGGGGTCTGTGGAAACAGCTAAAACAGTCTGACGATTTGTGTGGCTTTAACATTACAAGCTGATTTTTATTGCCGTACTGAGGACATAAACTGATAATGAAGTTACAGTGCTCCATTGAACGTGGGGTTTCAGAAGGTTATGACTAATGAACACCAAGGAATAAACATGAATCCATTACACAGGAAGGCATTCGCATAATCCTCAGTCTACCTATTCTACAAGTTTTACCCTACAGTTAATATTAAGAAAGTATCAGACACAATGACATGCGAATACACAAGGCCTAGTACATAACCCTTTCAATACTCTCCAACAGCCTGTGCTTATGTATTTATGCAATTCCATTCAGGTATTAAATCATAAGGCCCCATTCAGAAAGAAGCATGACAGGAGTCAACTCAGACAACGGAAACATTAACTTTGCGATTAATCTCTATATTTAATTTAGTGGTGGGTACAAAAGGGTTTTGTTTAAACGTTTAGTAAACACAAGTGAAGTGAGTGCACATTTACACCCGACACCTGTTGTAATCAGTACAGGTGTTTTCCTCTCCCAACCCTCATTTATTTTATCTATTCGGCAACCAGTAAAACATTACAAGAACATTGATATGTGTAAAACTAGAGATTTTCCATAGGAGTATTCCTTGTAGACCTCTCTACAACCACTGAGCCAATTAGTTGGGAACATTACCTCAGAAATATTTAAAGTATAAACCTTTTTACACTTGGAAGGCAATTAAACATAATTGTCATGATTTCTCCATAATTATCGTAAACTGGGCATGTAACAGAATTAAACTGAGCCCATGTGGGTAGAAGACTATGGTACAACAATCTGACAGACACTTCGCAGCATTAAGGCAATCATTGCACCCTTTTTTAAGTCTCGACCTTGACTGCAAATAAAATATCCACACAAGCAATCCATACAAATAAACTTTCTTCTGGTCTCCTTAACTCATTACCATGGGAATACAGCAGAGTAACTGTTTCTTTCCCTGCAGCATCATTCATATCTACTGGTTTTAATTAGTTCTCCACAGATAAATTATGTTTCTGATCATGCACATGCATTCAATTGCACCCACAGGGATTGTAGCCGTTAAGAAATGCCAGTGCTTTCACTAGAAAACAAACTTATCTTCAGTTTTAAATAGCAGTATTGCCAGGGGCCAAACCAGAATGCCCTATCAGTTTAGAAAATAAAAAATAAAAAAAGCCACACAAAGAGAAAACATACTAGCAAATTAGTGTTAGTTAAATGCAAACAGCTAAAGATGGGTATTTTCCAGAACACTGTGTTTTCTGATTACAGTGACATTATTTCTGTATTTGTTATAGATCTATAACATGCAGCAAATGCTACATGGATAATCCCTTCTGTCTTTCATACACCCTAAAACACTGTCCTTTTAGAAGCCCTCATTTTTACTTTTGATGTCTTGTAATGATTAGTATGTCTCAGTTTTCAATACCTGTTACTGTACTAACTTAAACATCACACAATGTGAACTTGTACGATAATAATTGAGAAGTATACTTTGGCATCTAATCTCATCCTATTTGAAATACGAATATCAACTTATTACATTTTTCATACTTGTAATACATTTTTTTTGTACTAGTGAAGAAATGATGAACCATTTCAAATGAGTTCTATAAAATTGGTTAGAAATGTTTTATTGGGCTCAACTCCAATCAGCACAGCAATCAATTAAGTCTTTTTTTTTATATAAAGGTAAGATTCAGGTATGTATGTATTGTGATACTACACTTTGTGAAGCTCTGCTTAATTGTGGCTACATACTATATTCCCAAATTCACCCTACCTTGAGAAAACGTTGTTAAAAAAAAATACCAAAATGGTGGGAAGTTGGTTCTTTGAACACATTCTATTGCACTGGGAAGCATTAATTTCACTAATTTGGCACAGGCTCTCATTATTCCTGGCCTATACGAGAGGTAAAGGCCAGTATCTCTGAAAGCACTGAAAGGTTCTAATGTGGTTAACGATGATGGTAATTTGAGAGTGGCCAAGTAGCCCTTTCATCCTATTTATTAGACAAGATATACTGCATTCATTTCCCTGTGAACAATATTATTGTCTGAAATTATAGCAGGTAATGTGGAACAGGAGAAACTCATTTCTAAAATGGATGGGTCGGACCCTTTTGAATTGCCTTTACTTCATTAGGTCCATCAATTAACTGCAAAGAACTCTGGCTGGTGTCCATAATGTTTTGAAAGATTCTTGGCTATGAGAGATTTTGTTTTACAGAACATTCTTGAAGAACAGCCTAGAAATAACTGTTAGCATGGTTAGTTGGGCACTGAGAAGAGATGGAGTGGATGAAGGCAAAGGATGGACACCGCAGACAAAATCAGCAAAAACACAGATTTAAATCCCTATTCCAAAAAAAAAAAGTAATAATAATTTGGATTGACTTCATTGCTGGGATGAATATTTAGACAAATACTGCTGTATTAAGTGAGAAAATATAAGATAAAGATAACATGCAAAGGAACCCTATGCATGAATGGCACTTCATTTACAAGAGTTTCTCTCTTTCTCTAATAGTTAATTGGATGGGGTGCTCAGGAGTTGTTTTTTTAATTGTAATGTAGTACACATTATAAAACACTTGGGTAGCACTCATTTGAAACAACAGGTACTGCACAGATAGAAGGCAACAATTGTATTTTTTTTTTTTTTTTTTATTCTTAGCAATACCTACTGTAACTTGAGGAATTATTCTTTAAACAACAACTGCCAAGGGAATCCACAATAAGCCAAACCGTTGTTATTTTTCACATTGCTTTAGTAATTAACTAGTCAATCTGGTGGAAAAGGCTAGCTAATTAGGTGCTGAAGACAATGCAGTACTGCAGGGTTGCCTAGCAACCAGTTAAAGCCATGGTATTACTTTTCTATTTTTTCCTCCCCACATATAAATTATGTTTTCTAATATTACTATTTGAACATTATCTCCCTTTGAAATGAATAATCTTTGTATATGATCACACAAAGAGGGCATTCAATAGGGAAATCTGATATTAAGTCAGATAGAAATTAAAGCCTACAATGCGAGCTAGAAGCTTAACTTGGCTCATCTTCATTATCCCCTGCTCTATTTGGAGACAGTAAAGTTACCTCAGATACTTTTAGAACCAAGCTATAAGTAGTCTACTGAATTAGCTGAATGCATTCTAATAACAATGTGTAGGATTCCTGGCTGCATATGGAATGCTGAATAAAAGTGAGACAGCATTTGAAGACTTTGAATAGGGAATCAAGCTCCGCCTAAAAACAATACAAGACAAACTGTAAGCTGTGACTCTTCTTCCCTCCTCTACAATACGTTGAAAGGCAGGCAAACTAACAAACAAGACACCGTTTTATTATGTCGCTGTCAGGCAACATTCTGCATCAAAGATCCCGCATAACCCTTCTGCCAATGTTAATGCAAGTACAAGATGAGTTATTATAGGACAATGGTTTTAAAACAATTTAAACTTATTTTACACTGCTTGGCTGGGTGATGCAATCTGATTAAGCACATTGCAAACTATACATTTGATACAGCATATTATTTTAGGTGCTAACTATGTTATGATCAGGAAGAAGCAAAGTGACACGTCCGGGATTTAATTCAAATGTAGAGTGTTAAGCCACTGCCCTCACATGCCGCATTTAAAAAAAACTTTCAGTATTGATTCATTTTAGTTGGATCTGTAGTCACTATTTGCTCAGCTGGGCACAATGAAATTATGCAGCAATTGCCTGGCTTTTGTTCAATTGACTGTGCTAACATGGTTTATTCTACTCTTTCAAGGTCAAGGAAAGTAGGTAAGCTAGTGAAAGCCCATCTTCTCCAACACCACCCACTAAAACAATGAATTAGCTCTGACACCTCGGTCCCATGTATTTGCCATGACTGCAACCTAATAAACCTCTTGCAAATAATGCTGTTACTGTCTTGCAAGGAAGAACATGACAGTTCATTCACTACATTCATTCCCCCTATGTTCAAGGTCAATGTAAATGATGTATGCAGTCTATTAAACAGCTTAAAGTAAACAAATGATACCATTTTTACATTTGTACTCTATAGATTCAAACATGTTCTCATGCAACAAAATCAACTGGCATAACAATAAACATAAATAAAAACAGTAAAATAAAATGATTTTGCAAGAATCATTGCAGTTTCTTCAGTCTTACATAGTTTGACATTTAAGGACTCTCAAAGGAGCTACAGTCAACCAATAACAAAAGATAGAAATTCAAAGCGAGTCACCTAGTGATTTCTATTAGGAAAAAAAAAACAACCAAAAAACACCTTTTACTGTAAAAATGTCCAATTACTGCAACCACAGACTGTATACGCCTGCCTATTAATAAAATGTGTGCGAGTCAGAATAAATGCATACATTCTAAAACTGCCCATTAACCACATCAGTCTGACTGGTCTGACTAAAGAACAATTTCCTTGGCTGGAACATTTGCCATTATTTTAAAAAGGTGCACAGGAAAGCTGAAACACAAAAATACTGAAATTCATCTAATAACGTAGTAAATGTAATGTTTTGTTAAAAAAAAAAAAAAAAAAAAAAAAAAAACACAAAAACACACTACAGTTTAACACATAATTGTAGGGCAATTATCGTTTTTGTTTTTGTACAGGCATTTCTCTCCAGCTGGAAGCACTTTCCTTTATTATTGCCAATCACTGGACTACATTTGTCTGCCTCAGGAACCGTTCCGAACAGATTTTCACAGCTCAGAAATTTTGCAGAAAGTTAACCCTGTCTTGCTTGGTTCATCCTCTTTTAAGTTAAGCTGGGAACCCAGTGTCCAAACTGAGTACAAGAACATTAGCTTTTGTAGTGGAGAAGCTAGTCACAATCACATACAGTGTAACCCTTTCTAGCACAGAAATAGCAAGTCTCTCCACAACAGCAAACTAGAGTTACAAGAAAGGAATACTGTATACATATGTAAAGATGTATTTCATAGAAACTGATTTCATTTGATTCTATTCTTACATTTCACTTTGAAATTTCTAAAGTCCTTTTACACTGAAGTTTAATATACTAGTAATCAAAACACTTGAATTATGTATTTGCCCTCCTTACCATCCAAAAATCAATAACATTTTATCCTAACACAACCCTGTAAGCAAACACTGCACAACAAAGCACATATTTGTTTGAAATGGGTTAAAATAGAAACCTCTTAGGTGTGTTGTGAAAACCTACGCAGAGAATTTTCTGTTATCTGCTTTTCAGTCCAGCAAATATTTGCATATTCTCTCTTTAATTCATATCCTATATAATTTCACTGTAAAACACTCTATTGAACTTCTGTAAATAGTACATACTAAATCACATATAAATGAAACTAAATTAACAAAATGGTGCCTTTATCTTAAATTTATGGAAGGATGGCCTAAAATGGTAGACCAGACGTTGCTATTTGGACCGTTTTGTGAAGCTAAATTGGAAGGGAGGTTAATCTGGGTCAGTAAAAATATCCTGAGTTTGTCACTCAATCCCATAAATCCTGTTGAAAAGCAGCAATATAAACTGCAGACATCAGCATGTCAAACACTGCTAATCCTGCCCCCTGCCCAAAGCAGTGTGCTAACATATCGACAGAACCAGCAGATTACTGGACATCTTCCATCAGAGTGGCAGTGACAGGGTGTTCAACTCCAGCAAAACTGGATTAGGGGAAATAATCCAGAGAATGAAAGCGCTAATGCAGTTCGACACCTGCCAGGGTACTAGAGTCTCATCACACTTCATATACCCACAAACTGTACATCCTATATGTGTGCTGACCTCTAGAACAACATTATACTTTTTTTTTTTAATTAATTAATTAAAACAATTAAAATTTGAAAAAGTTTCCATAGCTGGTTTATAAACGTCACTAGCAATCAGCACTAAACCTGAACAGATCAGAGGAAACCAAAATGTATTAGAAAAACTGCAGAAGCCTCTGCTATGTTAATTCATCTGAGTCTTCAATTCTAATAGACTGATTCTTCTTTTTAATATTCTTAGTTAAATGCTAAAGAAACCTATACCCCAAGGTTTGGCATTTGAAAGTATTACGTTCAGTGTTAAGTGAAGGAGCAGCATTCTGAACCCCATTTCAGAAGGTTGTGGGTTTAGTTTGTGCCCGTCACAGTTCCTCGTTTAAAAAAGGCTGCATAAGCAAGCATCATTTACAAAGTTTTACAAGGACTGCACTTTTAAGTTAATGTTAGAACTACTATTTGACCATTTTGAGTACTATGAAGTAATATTGTATACAAACCTGCAGTGAAATCCTTATTCACATCAATAAATGCATGAGAATGGGGTATACGCATTTTTGCATCAGTGTCCAGTGCTTTCTGCCATGACAGGTTCCTTAAAAAAAAAAAAAAAAAAAAAAAAAAAAAGTTCAGTTGAGTATGAAAAAACACCAACATCGCTGTAAGAAAAATGATATGTTTTTTATATGGATCTTAACCTGGATCTTGTTTTATGATTTAAAACACTGGATACAAACTTTATATAAACCTTGCTGGTGATTTACTGGCCTCCTTATTAATTGAAGGTTTATAGCACTGTTATTAATGTTGGGTGAAGCAATACTTCCCCTGGCTCAAGGAAGCGTGTTCTATGCTGGTGGAGCAGAGGGGTCTCTTATACTCACTTAACAACATGTTTCTGTTCCACTTGCTAAAAAACAGAGATAGTTAAATAAGCCTAATACACACAAACACATTATAAAACTAAACAGTGATTGTAAAGGTAGATGGAAGCCAATGAAAGGCAGGACTTGTTTAAAGATCAGTTCATCAGGATTAATTTACACCAGCACAGAGAATCATGCATACCTTTTTATACAAATCTTACTGAACAATTGCATCAGGTCCTTGCTATAATATGCCTTTGTTTCCAATTCCCTTGAGTTGAAAGAACTCAGTATTCAGCTTGCTAGGCAGATTGCTATCTTGGAAAGAGAAATGAGTCCTAAACGGACAGTTTAGAAAAATACGTTGATCATCATTTCACATTATAATTTAGTGGGGAGATATGTTTCAATTAGTCTCCTGAGCTCAGCAAACTGCGTTTTCAGACATAAATGTGTAACCAATAAGTATTATTAATAACAAAGTTATATTATTTATCTACTAGAAGCTTAAACCTTGTCCAAGATTAGGGCTACAGCAACTAGACTCTGTGAAACCAGTCAAAGGAATGCATTCATAATAACACAAGCACACAAAAAAGAATAAACTTTTAACATTTGAAGCAGCCCATGTTCCTGAAAACAGGAATGTTTTTTGTTATGTAGAAGCACCTATTAAAATATCAAAATGCCCAACCAAGACATAAACATTGGAACTATAAATCACTTTAACAGATAAACAAGGTAAAGAAAACACTGAAGATCTAGAAGATGAACCCTGTTTCAATTTCAGCAAAATACTACACGGGCCATCAGATAATAGGTTAAAAGTCTACTTAAACAGGCATTACCTTGTGATAACCCACTAATCAAGGTCTATTTAAAAAAACAAAACAAAAAAAAAAACGTAATTAAGCAAATCATGCTATGCAAAGGATCTTAAGCACAGAACTTGTCTGTTCAGTGTGTAAAGCCAAGAGTAGATTGCTAGTAGTTGGCCATGAAATGAGTAGAAAAAACAGAGATTTAAAAGTGTGAACGACAGCAAGTGTCCAACTTGTGAAGACTGCAACCACAAAACTGTGGACCACAGCAACACATTTCTTTAAAAAGTATTAATCCACTGTAGGACTGGTGACCGGCAGAAGACTTCAAAAGGACTGTGAAGATACCTATTAGAAAACAAAACGTGTTCTTAGGTCAGGACTGGAGTTAAAGAGATTTGCGTCAGCTCTGACACATTAAAAGAGTTTCTATTTTAAGACCCGACTTTTTTTTTTTTTCTGTGCCGGTAAATAACATCCTCTAGCAGTGTGTATGCAAATAACGAATCATTTAGGCACTGCCAAACAAAAAAAGAAAAATAAATGGTGTTAATCGTTTTTTTAAGGACAAGACACAGTAGATGAGACTGTTGTTGCAACAATAAATCAGAAGAGCAGTTTCCATGGTAACTTCTGTGTATCGGATTGACCTCCATTTCAAATAGGCTGAATCTACACACTTTCAAGCTTCAATACAGCCTGGAGGAAATCAAGAGGACGCACCCTAACAAACAATCTTAACCATAAAGAACTGTTAGGGGAAAAAAGTAGTTGCTTGTCACATTTTATTTAACACCAGTATTCATACCAAATCAGCATATTATTCCTAAGCATGCTTTATAATTAGGGCTTATCTTTATCTGTTTTTTATTAATTTCATTTTCCACTACTTATTTTTGGCATTTTCAGGTTTTATCTAAATCGCTTTTTTTTTTTTTATATACTTAATGAAATTAGTGTTTTTGATTACTTTCCACAATTCTTGGGCATTTTTGATCTGTCACAATCTGTGTGATCTTGCACACTTCAATTGTACTGTCTTTCCTTTCCTTTGCTGTCTTCCAACAAAATCCTTATGGCCATGGGTATATTCTTCTGGGGTTTTTGTGTGTTTTGGCTTTTTTTTTTTTTACATTTCGCCACAGTTTGCAATTCTGTTTTAAATTCCACGAGTGTGTAAATTATCGAACTGTAATCTAGTTTTAAATCTCACAAACGGGTTATAATCCGCCAATAGAAATGTTGGAATTTGCTGCCACTCAGTAGCTGGGGTGGGTTTAATGTGATCCTACTATATATATATATATATATATATATATATATATATATATATATATATATATATATATATATATATATAAATTTACCAACTGATCCTACAGCTTATATTACAGTATATATACGGTACAGAGAAGGCCAGGGAGGATTACCCCATGTATGGTATTGGTGTTGAATGACCTTTTTCATGTTCCCATCAGCTGGTCTCACCTGCTAATCCAGCAAAGACTGCTTAGCTTAGTATACTAGCAACCGATTCATTAAAATGAAAGCCAACACCACCCCTAAGATATAACAGATGTTTATAGCTGTGAAAACAGAAGTCACATCTGCAGGTTTATATATGATCTCTATGTTTCTGGATTGTCTGTGTTAAGTACTAGATATGGTAGCTACATTTTTTTAACTGAGGTATACCTATGCCAATTTTTATTACAGCATAATTACAATAATTAGTTGTTCTTGAGTAGTATTTTCTGTAAAGGGACTTAGTTCTGCAAGAGCAAAGAAAATAAATTCAACTGCTCCTCTTTACACGTTACTTTTTTAAACTTACTTTACAACTGCCATGGACTGCTTTAACGTAAAGTTTTACAACTCTTTTAGGAACTAAGTAGTCTTAAAACCCAGAGAACAGTGCCAGAGTAGACCTAAATATTTTATTTCACTGAATATTCAGCTATAAAACTCAAGCTTCTTCAGTTTATTTTCTTCAACGTCACACACCTGTAGAGGGTTCAGTTGACAGCAGTCAAGATGATTTTAGGATTCCACAGTGGCAGTCTGCTCTATTGCATAGTGGCGTCAGTTCTGACAAATGCCCCTCTGTATCACAGCATTAATGTCCTTTTAGATTAGCATCATTTGTTAATAAGCTCGGAGTTAAGCTCCAGCTCCCTAAGGGGAAGGATCCGATGAAATTGGAGCTTGTAAATCATGTGGTTCTGCTTTAACATATTATTAAGCTGAAATGATTGGCACATTGCTTGAAATGCTGCTGATTGAAATTTTGAAACTTTATTTACAGTGGTCTGGATTTTCACAAAACCTTTTAAAATTATGAAGAATGTCTCCATTTAAGTGAAAGGGAAATATGAAACAAGGGCAATTACAGAAAGTTTGAATATAGCACAATTTTTTGACGTTACTCAATTAAGTAAGTCATGTCTTGTCATTAGAGCACAGTGGAGAATTGGGCAGATGATATCAAAAAGAGCAGGGGAGAATTGAATGGCTTGCAGGCTCAGCATTCATAATGTATATTAATTTATCATTAAGTGACAGTCAGATGGGATATGTGCATATGCTAGAACAAAACGTTAAGTCAGACAAGGCCATTTTTAGTTACTATAAAATAATGCCGTGCCAGACAACTGAAAAAATTAATTAGACAAGGACACAATCTTTATTGCATGAATATGAAACCACAGCTTAACATTGGCGTCATTTGTCTTGCAGAAGGATAATGCAGTAAATAAGGTTTTTCCACATCAGTGATCAACTGACTTTATTATCATCCTATATGTAAATGACAGTGTCCTATAGAAAGCTACATCTTTATAGAGATGGGACTGGATATTAAACCTATGTCAGTGTCTTACCTTCCATTCAGATAGCAGATGTACGGCTCGACACTGTCTTTAATGGCACCAAACACATCAGGTATCATATCACCATTAAAACTGAAAAAGAAATATATTAATTGAGTAATGGTTTAGTTCATTTTTGAACAGTATTAAATGCAACATAATAAAATAACACATACCATTGGCCTTCCCTTATTATATGTATAATTTAATTACTTTAAATATCTGTCTGTTAAATAGAATGAGATACATAGTCAGAAAACAAACAAGCATACAAACAAGCATGCAGTATGATGAATGTGGCTTACTTTAATAGTTATAAGTACATCCAGATTCCAGCCAATTATTAAGCTTGTATGTTTCAGTAAATGTGAGTGCAAAGAAAGAATACTACCATTTAATTTAATAACACACAGATTCTAGAATTAAAAATCTTCTGCAAGCCTTGAAAAGCATTTTTCTCCGGTGCTGTTTGGGCAATAACAACTGGTAAATGTGAAAATGAAGCAAAACGATTACAATTTGAACCTGTTCACAGTTACAATTAAAGAATAAAAACATATTTTTGGGAATACCTTTTGTAAAACCTTAAGGGTTAGTCTTTCACAAGTTGTAAATGTCAAATGTACATAAAAGCAAACATCCATACAAGATAGAAGTATATGCAAAGTACAGCACAGAAAACATATGGTGCCAATTTGTGAAGCTAGTTTAAAATAAACACATGTTTAGGATGCACTGCTTTCTCATAGTGCATTGCAATGTGATACTTACTCCATTATTAAGGGTTCATCCTGAAATGTCTTGTTTAATTTGGTCCTATGATTTTCATCTGCTCAAAAACAAAATGTGTAAGTGTAAGAAAACTGTAAAAACCTTTGCAAATGCATGATATACTGTAAGGTGGTTTTCTCTTTAGTTTTATACTTGAAAGTCACATGCAAATTAAACTACAGTAAGTGGAGAAGCCCACAAAAAGCATAGCATTCAAATTGTATTGGGTGTGTTGTTTTAATATCCGGCATAGGACCAAGACTACCTGAACTGAACCAGGTCCCAGGGTTAAACAACCTATTTTCCATCGTGACCTAATAAGGAATGACCGAAATTACACCTTAACAAGTAAAACATAAGCTCATTTAATATATTTATTCATAAACTAAGACCCAAACTTATAAAGTGGAAAAACCAACCGCAAAAATCCATGTAATATGCGTGTTCGTCAAAACAACGACCTATTTTATAAGACTAATTAGGGAAAGCAGGCGATTCCACAATCAAGAAATTTAAATACCCCTCACTGCAATTAGCGGTGGAGAATTACATATCTCTCGCAATAAATAGCAGTTTTGGGTCAACCCTGTGGGTGTAGGCTACACATTCCAAAAGAAAATGAATGGCACACAAAGACCTCAGCCTGGTACTAGCCATGGTGATGAGGATGCTTAGAAGCAAAAACTGAAATTTACCAATATGGAATTGGAGATTTTGGTACAAGCAGTACTTGTAACACGTGACGATGTATTACAAGCTCAAAATACAAAACCAGGACAAATGAATAAAATATGGACTGTGCGGTGGCTTTTTAATAAACAAATGTACCACTTCGGAGTTTGTAGTATGTTGCTTATACATTACGATGCTTCATCCAGTTACTGTGCTTCGCATAATAGTTCAACTTCTTATTTCGTATAGAATAATTCCAGGCATATAGACTTTTCAAACTACAGAAGCAACAACCTTTATTTACTTACATCCATGGCAGTCAAGCGGGTGGAAAACACTTCCATTATTGTACAGCAATATGTTCAACAACAATAACTCCATACAGCTTCAAACAAACAGTCTTCAGTTTAACTATGACTTATATTTTCTTAAAGTCTTATTCAGTTACATACCAGAATGCCATATTACAAAACGACATTCTATAGACATTACTAAAATAACGGTGGAGGATGAGCCCTCATTATATGAAACCTTTTCTTTCGTGAGCCTGGGAGTATCGTTCCATCTTTTCTTAATCTCCTCCACCATTCTTTTAATAAAGCATATACTCTAAGAAGACTCTCGTTAGAACCTTGCTTTGCCACTGTGGAGCGACCTTTTAGGTGCTTCTAGGAACCTTTTTTATATGGATTCTATATTCTCTATTTGCAGACTGTTTTGTCATGTAAGCTATGAAACATGTATTGAAAACTGGAGTTTGCAAAATAATACGGTACTGGTATTACAAACCTTAACTTACAAATTGACTTGATCAACAGGGTTAAAAAATGAGCTCTTTACAAAATATTATTAAATGTTATTTTGTCCTTGAAAACAATGTCTCCTTTTTGCTGTAGACAAGTCTCCCAATCACCTTTGCTTGTATATAGTCTACTGTTTGACTGCAGCAAATTAATGCCTGCTTTTCAGAGTTCTTAAAATAATCAAGCAAATACAAGGCTTGTAGTTACCGGCAGCTTTAATAAATTAGACTGAATATTTAAGACCTCATTTGCAAAATCCCCTCCCAATTTTAGCGGTTTCATTCAGAAACCCCCCCGGAGTTACATATGCATACACAGAATTACATAAGAATCAAGGGCTAAAGCGCACAGAAACATTGCCCCACAAATCACGTTTTAAATTGTGTGTTTATGCCACTGCGTGTGTTTTATAAATCGCATCCAAGAATTCAGAACCCTCAGTTCCCATTTTACGGTCGTAAAATATGTTTATAAATCTGGGCCTAAATGACTTAAGGACTAGCCTTGAGACAACAGAGCTATAATCACCATACATGTTTTCCACATTTGAAAGCATTCACACTTCCAGAAAGTAATGTACATTGATTACTTGTTATTTAAAAAGCATGTTAGGAGATGGCATCCCTAAGAATGTCATCTTCCAAAAGCTTTAGGAACATCCAATTGCTGGGTCTCTTAGAAGTCAAGCAGTGATGGTTCTGAACAACCTAAAGATGTAAGCCTAAAACATTTCATTATTAAATATACATTTTCCATGATTTGTGGTTCTTTCTTAACTAAAGAACCAAGACATCAGTACAGCCTTGTATTTAACATTTGTAAAGCTTTTTGAGAACAGCCGATTACATCTGAGATATATAGAAGGAAAAGGTTACCTAGACTTTGATTATTTCCCCAGAAAATTACAACTGATGTTTCTTGGTTGACACTATTTGTCTTAGTGGTGAGAAGAACATCCATCTGTGAATCTCCATCGTAGTCTCCTGGAACCACACTGCTGATAATGACATCCCTGAAACAGGAATTTGAACAGGTCAGCTTGCCAGATTCACCCCATGTGAGCAGAGTGATGACATCAGCTAAACAAACAAGCAACACTCACTTCAATGAAAGCTTCACCTTAGGCTTGAAGTAAGGGGCCTTTAAATCCGCCAGGAAAATAATGAGTTCTGTCTCTGGAAAAAAGAAAGAAAAAGAGGAGAACTTAACACTGGCTACACTTGTGAAGAGAAGGCAAAATACAAAAATGCCTCCTCATATTTAGCCACAAAAAAAACAATTTGTTTTGCTTGGCAAAACAATAATTATTTTGTCACTGCTAATCAATTTTTAAAATACTATTATTTAGTTGGTATTTAATAAACAATTTTGAACTCCTTCTCAGCGAATACATTGCTTAACCCTTGGGTTGTTTGTAAGACATAACAAAAATTGTACATGGCACACACACGTTACAAATAGTGCAATGACAAGTTAGACAAGTGTTCACAGGGCCAGGAGATGAACTTCACTTATATGCCTCTTGACAGGCAAGTTCTTCTGAGCGATAATGTGTATGATATTGTACACTGTTCTCTTGGACATACTGTACCTACATGATACAGAATCCCGTCATTGACTGGCTGCGTTCTTGAACGTGTGCTTAGTAAAGTATTATAGTCTAAAATAAGATAATTATTTATGGCTGTGATACGGGTGGGAATCCTGACTCAGACTTACTACTGTGGTAGGCTAAAATGCAGCTACTGTTAATGGATTGTATTGTCTTCCAGAGGGTTAAATACTTTACATCTAACCAATAAATTCGCGGAAATCTATCTATGTAGTACTAGTACCGTTTATAGATCAAACACTGGTGACCACACCTCGCATTATATGAATTCCACTCCTACTTACACCACCAAGTTGCAAGCTGAGTTAGCCAAGCATATAGTAATAATACAAACCAACGTTTTTGCCACTTTAAACTAAAGACAACATATGCAAGAATAGGAAATGATACACTAAGCATAACAAAGATCAGAGTAATATCGACTGGTACTGACGACCTCTGATGATGAACAGGTCCGTTTGCTTGTCTGAATTAAAATCCCCAAAAGCAGCGATGGTTCCGTATGATTCAGATCCGAACAAGTCCCCCGTGACATTCTGAAGAGCTAGGACTAGCAAATGACTGGAAAAAACAACGAAAAACAACAATAAAGAGAACGAAAAGATCCACATCCTGATCGCGTTTCAATTTCAACAACAAAAACCCGGAATACTGTAATACGGTTTACGGCAGTGCGTCAGTCTGGGAGGGGAAAAAAAAACCACACTTTATCAAAAGGCTGCGTTTTTTGTTTTCGTTAATGAATACTTTAGTGATACAATAATAACATATGTTTTCACGTCATTAGTTTAAAACAATGTACGTGAATATTTAACGATTGATCGGCAAAGCACATCCTGTTTTGCGCAGTTTACGTTAGTGTCGTACCTTGTTGATTCATTTGTAAATATGGCTCGTTTGGGAGATGTCAGCTGGAAGTTTTTGGAATTCAAAGCAAGATTGAAACGTTCAGGTTTGACATATTTACGTGCATGGCTGTTTGTCATTGGTTAACAGATGTACTGCATGTCTGCTGTATACCCTGTAGGTTGATATTTGGCGTTTTCCTATTTCTCTTTCATTAATAGTGTTGTTATAGCTAAACGGAGTCAGAAAAACATCCCCTAACCCTCACTGAAGTTCTGTCTGAGCTAAGGCGGGAGGCCGTCATAAATGCTACACTAGTTTCCTATACTATTTTAAGCACAGTACTGTTTGGTCTTCATTCAGTGTGATGTTAGTGCAGCTTGCAATGGCCATCATTAACCTTTGCTATAAATAACGGTATTTTATTTTTTTTAAAGCAGTTAACATGAGCTACTTTCTTCAGATACAACTAATAGTATTACACGTACATTTGAAGATGCTTTTCTCTTTTATTATTTGCTTGTTCTGTGGATCTGACAAATAATACACATTATATTGCAGTCAAAGCCATTGCAGCATAACGCGTTTTTTGCGTGGTGGAAGGTGGAATAATCTTTAATAAATGCCGGTACTATTGTTTTGACGTATTAAACAAGTTAAACAGTCCACACTTCAGAGTAGCCTGATGAATGTCGTCTTCAATTACTATATAGTTTCTAGATTGTGTTTCCCATAGTTCAATAAGAACCCCGTAACATTGAATTTTAAGTATATATGTCTTTTATTTATTTGTGTATTTATTGCATGTTCATCTAAAAACTATAAACATGCTTAAATGAAATGGCTTTCCACAATAATACCACCGACGACAGGGCAAGTTTTGAGATACTGTGGAATTTAGAACTTCAGAGATTCAGTTTTAATTGTGGTGCAGCTATATTTTACACTATACTGTGGATCAGCTTGAAAGACACAAAACAAATTTCAAACATTTGACAAATGTCAAACATTTCCAACTATATATTCTAAAATTTTGTAAAACGAATATCTAGGTTTTTTTTTTTTTTTACTACGTGTCCAATTTGATGGAGGTGTCATCATAAACTGGGAACAGTGCAGGGAATGAAAAAGAAAAACCAGTAGGAAAGATCGGGAAACAAAAAAAAAATAAAAAAATAATAACACTATGTAACACAGTTTTTGTTCCTGGGTAGTAAGTGTTATTTCCTAATTGGTTATGCCTCAAAAGTATAGAAAATGGCTATTATTCCCCACAAACTTTGCTTTTGTGACCAGGACAGTGATATTTCAAAATAGCACTCTTTCCAATGGGAAAACGGACAAATGTGTGTCTTTTCGTTCACATAAAGTCAGAAAAAAACAACATATGAATCCAAATTAACATGTATTTATACTAAAGTAATACAAAAATGACTACAAAAGATTTAGAAGTGAGTAGTTTTCGAGATTTACTCACTGTCCTGGTCACAAAAGCAAAGTTTATGGGGAATAATAGCCATTTTCTATACTTTTGAGGCATAAGCAATTAGGAAATAACACTTACTACCCAGGAACAAAATACATAAATAAATAAGTAACAATTGTTACACGGTGTAATCACAGACCGTGTTCAAACTTTTTCCTTTTGCTTGTGTTGAGTGTTTGTTTTGTGTTTTTGCGATAACCTTGCTAACTGTACGTGCTGTGTTATTTGATGTTGATTGTCCTTAACCATTACTAACCGTTTTTGCAAATTGCTATAGTTTAGATGAAAGACGATCAATCATAAACTATACCAATTGAAAATGTCACGCTTCGAAGATGAGAGCCCAAGTTCTGGTCCTAACCAGGGGAGTTATGGTAAGTTCAACAGCAGTCTTTTATTGTTGTTAATTTACACGTCTGCACTATTTAATTGCTTTCTTGAATTTGCATTATTCTAATCTTTTTTAAAAAGCACAATGCCACTCGCTTCCATGGTAACTGTATGTCTACGTAATTGAATTAATATGAAGCATTAAAAGCCTCTGCAATATCCCACAATCATGTTAAGCTAAATCAGTTATTCTGTGTGTGTGTGTGTGTGTGTGTGTGTGTTTAGTACATTGTTTCATAGTTTAGCATTCTGTGTTCATCCACATGTAGTTTTAGCTTAGAAATGCTCCCCTTTAGAAACCTACTAGCCTGTTACTAATTACAACAGTAAGGAAGGGAACAAAACTCTATTTATTTATTTATTTAGCCAAATGGGGGTTGTGTTACTGTACATTAACAGAAATATTTTTAAAACTATTTTATAAACTTATTTTACAGTCTGGTTTAAAGTAAAGTGTATACAGAGTCTTTATTTTTAAACTAAGTGTAAGTTTATTACATAATGCAGCACACATCTAAATGATTAAATATATAGAAACAGTTGGAAGCGTTTAAGTAGCTGTTATAGATGTAAATGTGTAAGAAATAGTATAATATTTAAATAAGTACAGTACTTTTAAAAATACTCGACCGAGTCCAAATTACATTTTTGTTGCTGTGCCTTTTTTACTTTTAAATATGAAATTTGCCTTATAGTGTGCTCCAAACTGCACAATCTATTGATGTGTTTTAAGATTTTAATATGTAACAGTTACCAAGGATCAGAATAAAAGTACATGTTTGAGTGATGTTGCTATCAGAGACAGTTTTGTAAGCTATGGAGGGAAATGCTTTGTGAATAATGAAGAATGTTATATTTATTCAAAATGTTTTATTCTTTAAATTGAATTACAAACTCCTGTATTAACATACATGCACAGTAGAAAAATACTAGTGATAGACATTGGTTAAAACTCAGACAGATTGCTTGATCCCCAGGACAATTCTCCTGTGAGAATAAATATGTTAATATGTTCTGTGACTGTAAGTAAGGTGTACGATATAAATATGTATTTTAAAATGCTTTTTAGTGTGTTTTGTTCATAGTACGGTAAGTGAAATGCTAGAAATTAAACATATTCATATTTAAATGATTAGTTATTAGAATAACTGCCATTCATCCAGTTTAAAATAGGCAGGATGGTACAACATAGAATGCATCCCTTTCCATTTGACTCCATTTCCAGGAAATCATTTGTGGATCAGGATAAAACAGAGGGCTGGTCAATTGTGTTGTACGTTTAAAGATTGAACATAGATATGTGTATTAGAAATGAAAAACTTTAACTGCACGCCAGTGAAGAGAACAGGAGAAATGGCAATAAAGCGAATTAATAAAGGTTTGGGAATTATATGTTCAGGATAAGCTAGTAGAAACACTGCCTGATTTGCTGAATTAATCATTAGATATGCTGCCTAATAAAGGGAAAATGGGGAGGATAGAATTTAATTTATTGAGGCAATGCCATCATTTTCTTTTCTATATTGGAAATTAAAACTTAGCCATGTCTTTTCATTTTTTTATTTTTTATTGATGACATCTGATTTTTTACTGCAGGACAGGGTAATATATGCATAAGCCTTGTAATATATAGGTACATACCACTAGTTCTACCACTGGGTAAGCCTTTGGTTATTAAACTTGTGAGCCAATGTGATATTTTTTAAATCACCTTTTAAATATAGTAACAGTATACTCATAGATTCTACTCCAAAGATTTTGTAAATGTCTTTTTGAGGCACACAGAGATATTTTGTAATGTGTCCATAATGACAATCTAATGCTTTGATTTTGGTTTGAAGAAAGTGTTTTGGAAAATAGTGACAGAACTGAAGTAGTATGTGGCCACAAAGGTTTTCTATAAACTTATCTTCAGTCATTACAAGGCTGCATGAGCTACGTATAATCAATAGGCTGCTTCCTAGCAACCAGCAGCTCAGGTCACTCAGCTTTAGAGCAGCACTGAGAAATAAACATTTAGCTCTCTTGCACGACTTCCGTGTTTCCATATAAAGACAGCTAACAAGAATTGGTTAGGTCTGTGTTGCTTAAAAGCAGATACAATAAATAAATACATTTCCTGTTCCTTTCCTGAATTTTCAGTACCTGAAGTATTGACCCTGGCTTGATCCCATTAAAATGCAAATCACCTTGAACATGTTACAGATGTGGTCTAACAAATGGAATGTGCTCTAAAATAAGGTCTTAAAATACACCAAATTCACTGGTGACGAGATGTACTATATTGTGAATTTCTGCTGCCATCCTTTATTTGTACTAATGCTTTAGACCAGGAGATCTTTTTAAATTCTGTTTGACATCCATATTTAAATTTAGCTCGGCAATTCTGCATGTTTTGTTGGCAATGTCATTGTGGATTTGGGCCGTGATGTTGTCTAGTCTGTGCTGTTTAAATCACAGCCCCACTTAGACTCATTTTTGGTTTGCTAGAGGGAGTTTGCTCAAATATGCTGCATAAGTGGAGCTGATAAAATAATTAGTTATTTCCATGTGTACAGCATACTCTATGGGTTTGGAACTCAAAATGACTCCGCTTGTTAAGTTATACACTAAAGAATGATTAAGACAATTTTTGAAGTCCTCCTGTACTTGCTCCCTGTTCACTGTGACTGCTAAGGCACTTAGTAAAATCTGAAATTACATCCTGGTACAGTGTATGCCTACTTTAAATTTGAGGGGAGATTAATACAGATTTTTATTTTCCTTTTTCAGGCTCTGTATATGAACCACTGAAAAGCATTAACCTTCTTAGACAAGATGGTGAGACTCTGTGGGATAAACTGGACAAGTACTATAGTGCCAGTAAGTAAACTGATATCCATAAACAGCACTTGGCTTTGTTACAACTGTACTTGGTTTTAAATTTATGGACTTCTAGTCCTGTTGATCTTTTTGAAAAAAGGTCATTTTTCATTGAATGTGAACCATTTGTTTGAGCTGTATTCTTCAAGGTCAAAGCAATAGCATCGTGACAAAAAACTTAAACTATTGCAATGTTCTTCTGCATTTATTTTAGTTCTGTAAATGCATATTTTAGTGATATAAATGACAGCTGCATTTAGATATCTGCTGTTTAAACATATTGTATAGTCCTCATTATTTAAGAGCAGTTGGCTTGAATTACTAATCAGTGCACGTTTTCTTCAGAGAGGAGGATGATGGAAATGTGAAATTAATTGAAATTATTGAAAGCCTTTCAACTGTCCTGTGCTGTGTTACCACTCAAAGAACCTTATAAATGCAGCTCCTTGAGTCTCTTCCCAGAGGGTAATCAACATTCAAAGGAATATGTTAACCAAAATACTTTAGTGTCTGTCCTTCATCATACATTTCCAGCTTTGCAGTGTCAACATGAGCAGTGCTTCAATTGTATCCACTTGTTGTATGTTGTTGAGTAAATGCCAAACATTTTAAGACTTGTTGGGTTTCAACTAAACAAGGCCCAGTGTCTTAAACTTTCTAATCAATAGATTGGATGTTTAGTTCCAAGTTTTCAACAATAGACAGGAGTCCTCCAAAAGAAAACATGCTGTGAGCAAATAATAATATTTGTTTGTGTACCAGATGTCTTTACAGGACATGGCTAAGGTCATGAAGGGCGAGGCAATGTTGCCTTTGTTGTGTTAAGTAGAATGTGCGATTTTAAGCCCGTTCTGTCACAATTCAATTTCATTCTGTCTAATCTCGTCCATTCTGCAGTACTGTACTTGACAACTGTAATTGTTGTCGGGGACGAATTGTCGTGCATCCCATTGCTTAACTGAACATTTAAGTAAATCCTAGAACACTTTGCTGCCGCTTCAGACAGCTTCTTCCTTCTTTCTTTTTTAAATGATTTTGAGTTCTAACGGGAACCACAAACACAAAATTACAGTGACACTGCCAGTGAACACATGTGATTGAAAAATTCTGGAAACGCAGTCTTATTAAGCTCAGTCTAACAGTGTCTCTTCCTCTGTTTGCCCTTCATTAACCAGTGCTACAGTAAGTCTTTCTCGTGGCTTAATGCTGGGAGGTGCACAGTAAACAGAATAGCAACAATAATACATTATGATAATAACTCGTTTTCTCACAGAATGAGATTAAACAAAATTAAAGTAAATTGTGACAGAACGGACTAGCTGACCTGAGGAAGTTTATGAATGGGTTGTAGATCAGAAGTTCTGGTGTTGAGGGACAATGGTGACAATGACAGACGGGCTTACTGGCAAATTTTGCTGTAAGGTTTTTATTTATTTATTTATTTAATTTGGGAGGCATTGCGGCACGCAACTTGGGCACTCTGGCATTTGCCGTTGATGCTGTTGTTTATTGCACACCCTGCCTTTATCCAAGATGACTTACGGAGACTAGGGTGTCTGAACTATGCATCAGCTGCAGAGTCACTTACAACAACATCTCACCCGAAAGATGGAGCACAAGGAGGTTAAGTGACTTGCTCAGTCACACAGTGAGTGAGATGGGATTTGAACTGGGGACCTCCTGGTTACAAGCCCTTTTCTTAACCACTGACCCACACAACAGACCAAAGACACACACGTATAAAGTGAATGCAAGTTATGACCAATGTGATCCTACAGTATATATTATGGTATATATAAGGTACAGAGAAAAGGCCAGGGAGGATAACCCCATGTATGGTGTTGTATGACTTTTTCATGTTCCCATCAGTTGGTCTCACCTGCTAATCCAGGAAAGACTGCTTACCTTAGTATAATAGCAACCCATTCATTAAAATGAAAGTCAAGACCTCCCCTAAGATATAACAGATGTTTATAGTTGTGAAAACAGAAGTCATGTCTGCAGGTTTATATATGATTTCTATGTTTCTGGATTGTCTGTGTTAAGTACCAGATATGATGGCTAAATTTTTTAAACTTAATCATGTAACATGAAACAGTTTTATGAAAAAGCACAGCTATATTACAGATACACATTTAAGTCAGAACAAATAGTTAATAATTAAATGGAGTACCAAGGCTGAAGTTAACTAGACTGGAAAATCTTAGCTAGTTGCAAGATTAATTTCCTTCTACCTGCTTGGACTAATTCAGTGAAATGACTTGTTAGACTGAGTCACTGCTGATTTTTTTTTTTTTTTTAGCAGCAGCACATCAGACTCTGTTTTATAACTGGTAATATATGGTGTCTTTAAATAACAATTGTATAGAGTAACTGGTCAGTCTACATACTGTAGCATTATTTTAGTTGAATGGTTTGATGATATTGAGTGATTTAATTGTATTAGTTAAATCAACACAGCTGCATTGATGTTTGCCAGTAGAAACTATTACTGTAACTTTCTGTTTACACAGGAATAATGTAGCGTTTCTACTGAAAGGACTAATGCATTTTCCATTTTACTGCCTTGTTCTGATTCTCGCATCACTAAAGATGTAACTGCCCTGGAAACATTCAGTTCAGCTGCAATCTGCATTTTTTGATATGTACAGTATTTTTTTTATAAATATATATGGACAAGCTACAACTCATTCAGAATTCCCAGGTGTTGTGTAACCTCTCAATCTGCATGATTACTACTGATTTTCCCATAAGTTGTGACTGAAAGCTTCCAGTCACTGGTGAATGTCCTTTGAAACGGAAGGCGCTTTCATAACAGGTTGCTGTGCACAGTGTACAAACTATGTTTCCCATGTCCCTACAACTAATTTTTAAGGGATAGCTGCAACATTTCACTGTGAGGGTGATGACTGTTGTTGTTATGCCCTTCAGTTTAAGACTGCCATCATTTGTGGGCCCATTGTGCGTTATGCTAGCAAAAATATAGATGCAAGATGCTGCTTTCTAGATCTGTGCTAAAAGTGACACAGATGTCCATGTACTTATAATAGCCAACTCAGCTTGCTCCCTGTGTCATGTTATTTCATCCATTTTGTTTCTTTCTACAGTGTCAAATATTGATCATTTACTTGCCATAGCCGTTGCTATATTTTTTTTACAGCTTAGTTATTTGTTTTAAGTGAAATTACAGTGGTTTATGTTATCTCAAATGCACAATATTGAGCAGCATGGAAGTACATCATAATATTTAGACAAATATGATTTTCTTTCAACAGACCAGAAGAGTCTGTGAATTAAACAAAGGCAAAGAAAAGAACATACAATCATTCATTCTTATTAAAAACATGATAGACAAATGTTTGGGACACATTTCAAGAAAACGTCTCGCATTTCAAGAAAACGTCTCGCGTTTCTGGATGGGTTTCTGTTTGTTATTCATGTGGTAATGTTGCAGTGCTTCAGTGGATTTAATTTGCTATAGTTGATTGTAGGGAATGGCTCTGGACTGTTATCTATCCCCTGGTTGCAAAACAGATGCAGCAGGGAGAACGGGTCATGTGTTCTGATGTGGAGTGTAGCAATGCCTAATCTCACTGGGTGGACTTTCAGGTAAGCTGTTGATTTGCTTGTAGTCAGAATTTTTGGTAAGGCCATTCAGTCTATTGCATCTTGTTGTATTGGTGATGGAAGGAATAATGATGTATAATTAGAAACAGTGTAAGTTTCAAGATCCACTTGATAGTCATGCTCTTCATAGAAAATAATTTTAGTCTATCATTCTTTTTTTGATCTTGGCTGGACAATCTGGGTGTGGGACACGACACGACAAGTCAAGTTGCCATTTGAACATTAATAAAAGAGGTGCATGTATTTGTATAGAAGTGTCTGTGTTTGGTAACAGGTGAATCATCTGTGAGTTATGCCATTTGATCCAAAGAATTTTAAAACCTGGTTACTTAGCCAACATTCAGGTATAAATGCTTTTATTAATTGCCTAGGCCAGTTTTGTATATTATTTTTTCTTAATGCTTTTTCGAATGCTTATATGGCATTTGTCTGGACTTGCTTATAAAAAAATAATGTGTCTTTCATTTGCAGTGACAGAATATAGTGATGAAGAATAAAAATAAATTCTAAGTAGGCAGTGCTTACATGAAAGACAGATAATGTGTATATATAGCAGCAGTTTTCTCACATAATGTATAATTACATAACCTCCAAGTGTATTGCTTCTATTAATTTTGGTTATTGGAATGTATAGCCTGTGTGCTCGGTTCAACAGAATTTTATAGATGGGAAACTTGTAGCATAATTAGGACAAGTTTACTGTATATAAAAAAAAAAAAAAATCTTTCACCACAATTGTTGTTTTTTTTTATTTTTTTAAATTTATTTTTTAGTTAAATCAACCGTACTGAACTTCCAAAGCCCTACAACTGGCCTGTTCCCTATCAAGACCTTTGCTGAGTGCACTGAAGCTAAAGTCCGGGATAACTTGTACTGCGCTGCAAGCTCTTGGGCCCTGGCCCTCGCATACAGGTAACATACAGTACAGGACGATGCTGCTGTTCTCTGATTATTTCTTCTTCTTCTGTCTGAGATTAGTGCTTGTTGGGTCTGTGAAACTAGTAAATTCCTTCTATGCACTGTGTTGTTCATGCAAAACAAGACATTCATTGCAATAAGAATACGTTCTCATTTTTACATTTACCTTGTTACAGTAATTGCCATAACGGATTCCTTTTATTTCTATGTATTAGAGTTTATCAAATTATGTCTACTGCATAACGACCACCTTACTAACCACAAAAAATTGGAAGATTTCACAAACCTGCTAGGATGCCTCTCTGAGTTTGCTGTTAAATTTCTACATTTCCAATTTGTTTTGCATGTTATCTTCCCCGTCCAGGCGCATTGATGATGACAAGGGAAGGACTCACGAGCTGGAGCATTGCGCTATAAAATGTATGAGAGGGATCCTGTACTGTTACATGCGCCAGGCCGATAAGGTAAAGCGCTGTTGCATGGACTTGAGCTTTGAAAAGGATTCATTTTATATCCAACAATGTCATCTGTTAGGATTTCCAGCAACTTTTAAAATGATTTAAAACTGTTTGGAAGTAAAAGTTAATTAACAATTTAACAGGTTGTCAATTTGTGTATATATATATATATATATATATATATATAAAAAAACACACACACACACACACACACACACACTGCTGTGCAAAAGGCTTAGATATGTTTTTACCCTGCATTATGAGCATCAACACTTTACTCAGTGTTTTCTACTATTACAACTCCGACTTGCATTTAGAAGGAAGAACATTAAGTGAAATACTTCACGATCTGCCATGTGTAGCTTCACACCTACACACATAATAGCAGGTTATCATTCTAGCAAGTGCCAATGGTAATATTGTTTAACATGGTACTACTAAGTTAGTACATCTCTGTTACTATGATAAAAAAAAAAGAAAAATGCAATAGCTTTAATACCACATGTCGTAGGAATAGTACAAACAAAGCAAATACTTTTCCTAACAGTTCTGAAGGTGTCACAATGCATTGTGGACTTGTGCTTATGTATCAGTCTGTGTCACACAAATTTGGCTGCCATAGTTCTAAAAAAGTAATGAGACATTTTGCAGTCACCTGTATATGTTGCAGTTGCTTTGCAGTGAGAACTGATACTTCTTGGAAATGTATCTACAAACCTATAAAGTAATCTGCCGCGTATCTAACTGTGGTGGGACTAGAGTAAGGGTGGATATGTAAAAAGGCGGATAAATGAATCCTGTTTTAAATACCATTATACACAGCTGTAACAATTACTGTGTTCACACAATTATTGTTTTGTGATTCAGCTTTTGTTAGGGCGCTCCCATCAATCCCTTGTTTAGAAAGATACAGGGTATTAATGTTTGTGATAGAGTAGCTGTCTGCCGTGTGGGTGAGTGACAGGCAGGAGAACGAGAATGAGGTTGAAGTTGATACACCCACCTGCAGACGAACAGGATTTATTTACGTATCAACACACTGAACTCACGTGACATCTCCAGCAATGGTTGCGTACGGACCACGTACAACACAGTGTACAAATATTTTGGTTGGATCTACAATCTCTGAACTAATCAATAATAAACTAATGTTGCTGAAGAGATTGATCGTGGCAGATAAAGGGTTAGGGTGGATGTAACATGTGGATACGCAGCACTGTATGCTGATAAGAATGTCCAGACCTAACACTGCATAGATACATGTAATTATTATGTGAATACTTGTACAGCTGTGTCTGGTTCCAGCATTCTTTCATGATGCTAATATTGTACTATAACTGCTTTTTAAATAATAATAAGTTTTATTAGGTATAACATACTCACCTAAATAAAGCATACGTGTCTCTTAATTATAAGTAGCTGTTCGTACAGTTAATTAGGCTGTACAGTAATTACACCTTCTCATTTAGAGAGACATTTTTTTTTATGCATTCACAAAGCCTGGGATTATTATCATGTATCTAGTGAATAATGGAGCTAGAATAGATGGTATTTCGTAATGCGATTTTTGTCTGTCTTAAATCTAGGAGTCAAACTAATTTAAAGTCTCAACAAGAATGCCCGCACATTAAAAGTTTGATTAATAGGATTCACTGTCTCGAATGTTTCAGTGAGAATGCAGTCAAAGGAATTCTATCACAAGTGGAAGGAAATCCGTTTACATTTGTCTCGCGGACAACTAAACATACCTATCATGGAAAAGTGGAAAACTAGATTTAAAAAAAAAATTAAAATCCAAATGTCAAATAATATAATAGATCTTTGAAAACATCGGTGTCCTGTATCTGTCCTATACGATTTTTATTCTGTCAATAAAATCTTGATCCCACAAACCGATTTTTATCTGTAAGATCATTAAGTGATGACTGAAGCAGAAAGTGAGTCTGAACAGCAAGGCGAATACCTTTGTTAATAGAACTCTGATATTTCACACCCATACCAAGTTGCACTTTTATTCTTGCTATTTTGAAGTGTTTTCTTAGCTTTTGCAGACTGCTTAGCTTGAAGGGCATGTAATAAAAAAAAAAAAAAATAGCACCGTATGCATTTTGATTATTGAAATTACTTTGGAGGACTAACGATTGTTATGTGCGTCAGTCATTCCTAATAAATTATTATTGCTTGTGTGACATTATCCATAGACATGTTTGTTAAATTTGCAAACAAGGCACAATCCTGGTATGTTATGACACGCTCTGTTCCCTCTGTTATTTTAAGGTTGCTGCAGGAGAGAATGTGTTGCATAAAAAATAATATCTGGGACACCAGGGTTATTTGTGGTGACCTTGCAAGTAACCAGTGAGGGGGGAAACTAAAAATAGAGAACTTGTATGTAACACGTATTAGGGACATTCTTGCGTACTATGCAGTAGGTCTACAGTAGATATATTATTTTAACATATAGTGAACGGTACTAAATTTTGCTCAAAGTTTTTGTTTCAACCAGTTATTTTAACAATCACTGTAAATCAAACTGCAATGAAAAATAAGGCATGTTTTAAAATAAATATTTATTTCTTGTTTGAAACTAAAAAAACCTGGACAATTTCAGGGTACGTGAGGACTAGAGTTGAAAACTCTGGTCTAGCTAATCATGTTCCTTCGATTAGGTTGCTCTCGATCTCCATCTGTGTTGCATGTATTGAATTCCAGCGTCATGTCAGGTGTATTGAGTTTGCTGTTCTTTGCGTGTGTCTCTGTAAAAAGCAGCCCACATCATGAGTTGGTCCTTCTGGATCTTTTGAGGCGAGTTTGTGGAACACTCGCAATGTTTTGTGCCCGTTTTGTTTTTACTGTAAGCTGTGCAGATATTTTGTGTTGTCTTGTTCTGTATTAAATTTTGCTTTTTTTTTTTTTTCTGTTCTTTCAGGTTGAGCAGTTTAAGCAAGATCCCAGTCCTTCGAAATGCCTTCATTCAGTATTCAACATACACACGGGAGATGAAGTTTTTACCTATGACACATACTGTCATCTTCAGGTACTTTTTATATTGCATTCTAGATATCGAAATACATACTTTTAGGCTGCTGTTTATTTTCCATGACCATGAGCATCAGGCACACGCATGGTTAAGGATGTTCCTTCAATGAAAGTCAACAGCCAAAACATTTGTATGCATTTTTTTAAAAGTTAATGGTGATGGATCATAGTTCACTTTCCCATGTTTTCTGTCTTTTTTTTTTTTTTTTTTCAGATTGATTCATTATCTCTCTTCCTGCTGTATCTTGTGGAGATGATCTCTTCTGGATTACAGATTATCTACAATACAGATGAGGTATTATTCTTTGTTATAGATGGAGGCCTCTGTAATTCATACATAATCATTGTGTAAATATCTAACTTCCAAAGCTGACACAGAAGCATAAATTTTCTGTGCGAGTTATGAAAGTTAGATAATTACAGTTCTCTCTCTCTCTTGAGAGAGAGAGAGAGAGAGAGAGAGAGAGAGAGAGACTCTTCAGTTGCAGTCTCCAGCAATAGACGTGTGTTACACACACAGTAATCAGTACAGTCTCCTCACAAATACATTTTTTATTTACACCATTCGCATTGATCACGCTCTAAAAAAAGACATCTTGACACAACTTCACTAAATCAAATATAGCATCTAAAACAAGAGTTTTATTGCTATGAAGAATTTCATTCTGGGTTACAAAATGCATTTTGGTTAATGCAGTAATGGCTAATACTATCACAATCTCAGTCACTTTCTATGACCCCCTGGCAATTGTTTACTGAAAAAAAAAAAAAAAAAAAAAAAAAAAAAAGCGTGGGGGTTGTTTTGTGCTTCATTATGTATTTCACAAAGAGTAGCACTTTGATCTGAAGTGTCATTCATTTTATTGTATGGTTGCATGTATGTGTGTGGGTGGGTATTATCAGAATCTCTCCAAGCTGAGGTTGCCGCCGCCTTCCAGATCTGAACTTTATTTCCAGTACATGACAGGAATTGATGATTGTTTTTGTGTGCTTAAGGGGGTTCTATTGCTTCATATTATATTAAAGCTGCTGTCAGTTATATTTCCCCATTGCACTAGCATTTCTACATTCATAGAACATACAATAATTCAGTACACTCTTCACTTCTCCTGGCTCGGTTGTATTTTATAAAGATAGATAGGACAAGATAACACAGGAGAACCGTGCACCTTTTTTTGATGAAATTGTGCCCTGTTTGTAAGTTTGAATTGCATGGTAACGTTAAAGTGAACCAGCACTGTATGCAAATGCTTGGTGAATGCTTGCTTTATTAAATATGGTTCAAATCAATCAATATACACGAATAAATCATTATTGTCAAAGTCAAGAAGTGCTTAAAATAAAATGCAATGAAAAGCTGACAGACAAAATATAGGCTCATATAACATATAAACTTATACTCTACCAAATGCCAGTGATCCACAGCCTGGAGATTTTACAGAAAACTCCTTTGGTTTCTGCAACATATATGTTTCTTACATTTATATAATAAACAAATAAATACATGTATGTAACTATTTTTGAGTTGGATGCTGTTCTTCAGATGAAATGTAAGTCAAATCCTCAAATAAATCAATACATTGTTTTGTTAAGGTTGCATTCATTCAGAATCTTGTGTTCTGTGTGGAAAGAGCTTACCGGGTACCTGACTTTGGGATGTGGGAGAGAGGGAGTAAATACAACAATGGAAGCACTGAACTTCATTCAAGGTGAGTTTTATTAATGGAGTTCAAATTCTTATGTATAGCATTTATTGAAGTACCCAATTGATGTGCATTATATTTTGCCATTGTATATTATTATTATCTATCACTGTTTCTGTATGGATACTGTTTCTTTATGGATATGTGACATCTTTAATAAAGTCAGCAGTATTTGTTTTTCTTTGGGGCAGTCTCTGAGTAAGCTTGAGCAAGCTGTCATTTTGGTAAAGAGGCCAGTATAGAAATGACCACTGGGGGTGCACTTTTGGGTATGCTCCAGTAATTTCTCATTAGACGTGCACATCTCTAGGTGTCAAGTATATACTGACCTCATTACTTGCTCAGGTTTGCTCAGAGACTGCGCCAAAGGTAAAATATGCTGCTGACTTTATTATATATGCCAAATATCCATGAAGGGTTTAGGTTGCACACTTGGCTGCTTGTAGCTCAGTACTCTTTTTATTTACTTGACTTTATTAATTGCATTACATTGTCATACTAGCATCTATTTGCACTTAAGGAAGATCAAGTGAAATGCCGGCGATCTTTGCAACATGTAATATGGCACATTTTATATTGATGTGTGGTATTGGATGTGCGTGTCAGCTATTTGTATTGCTAGATCTACCATGCTGTGTTTTAGGTTTAGATTGCAGTTCAAAATATAAAAATCAATACCTGCAAATATGTGCAAGGCTCTGCACAAACTAAAAGGGAGCAGATTAAAACAATAACATAATCATAACTCTATAATGACATTTTAAAGTGCACCAAAAACAAGATCAACATTGAAGTTAACTCCTCAAAGCAAAATGTTGCCTAAAGTGCATTAGAAGTACCAAAAATATCCATTAGATACTACTTTATTTTTGTTTTGATGTTCCAACAATTAATGTTCATGATTGCCAATATGACAGCTATGTTGGTCATGAGTCAGTCATCTTACATATACGCAGTTTTAAATAAAGATCATGTTCATATTGTTCTCATGGGGTCCTACTTCCTGTAGCAGTTTCAAGAATGCTATCATTTTGCATGCCATTAGTCTGTGGAGTTTAGACATATAAATTACAGTATCATTTTAAAGTGATTTGTGTTCCGGGAGGGATAACATTGCAACCTCAGTTGATTGTTGAGGCCTAATTATATTGTTCAGTTTTACACTCACATAAATGTGTTTTAAAACTTTTTTTTTTTTTTTCTTTTAGCTCTGTTGGCCTTGCAAAAGCAGCTCTGGAAGCAATCAATGGATTCAACTTGTTTGGAAATCAGGTGCTGTTTTTACATACATGCATACGCACACACACCACATTAAACTTTGCTGTTTATAAAACTGAAATGGCTGACAGCAAACAGTAGAGCAAACTTTGTAATTTTTCCTAAGTTCATTCCATGACTGAAACAGCTCATTATTACACATAATGGGACATAATTCAAGATACGTTTGCTAAAGTGGAGAAATGACTAATGTATTTGGTGGTGAGGCACTAGGAAAAAGAATAAGACAGAGAAGTTAGAAATGACAGTAAGATTGGCAGGGTGATTGAATCCCAGCTTGTGTGTTAAAACTGAACTTATATGAAGATGGGATTCCAGTTTGTGGGGTGTTATGCAATAACAAAGGGGAAGAACATATTGCTCTCAAGTGCAAGTGATAAAATAGCCCAGCCTAGTAGTCGTAATAAAGGTTAGTTAGATTTTGTAATAAATGTCTTGGCCATTTTTTTTTAGTGTGATTTAATGAACAATAGCACTTTGGCTCCACTTGGGTTCTCAACAGTACAATTCATGAATACAGCAAGGGTTTGATGCAGGAAGAACAGGCAGTATGTCACTAGCTACAGTTGCATCATTTGAATAGAAGTTTGAGTCATTCCAGGTTTCATATTGGCTTGTCTCAGTTATGACCGATTTATGATTGCAGAACTACTTTTAAGGACTCAAAATGCAATGCAATTCAATACTTATTTCCATGGCATTTAAAAATAAAGGACAAGGGCCTGTACAATGGGAATGTTGCCTAAAAATTAACTATTTTCATTAAGTTATTTCTCCTTTAATAGAGCCGTCAAAGGGTATAATTGCAGAAATAAACTTGTCTTTTGCCACAACCTTCTTTGTTTCATATGCATCCTATGTAAGTCCAGTGGTGCAATCTTTGCAAATTTTAAGGTACATTGCATCATTTTTTTTGTTATGCGTGCCATCTTTTGTGCAAAAGTAGCTTTTATTAACACATCTGTTTCATAATATGTCAACCTGATTAGGCTTTCAACAACTTTAGATACTCCAGAGATACCAGCAAAATTCCCTAGCAACCAAAAAATTGATTCAGTCTGGGCTATTTTATATGCTTCCATGTGCACCCTTTTCATAAACACAGACTCATTAAATGCACTGTAGTTTCACTTGAGAGTAGTAGAAGTTAGTAAGATACAGAAAATAAGAATGTTGTGCTGAGTTAAAGCAAACTACAGTATAATGAGACAAACACTAGCTTAATCTCTCGAGTCGCTCCAAAAACATGTCATAAACCTGAAAAAAAAAAAAACATTTCAAATGTACAAATAAGAGAAAAAAGGGTCAGCCGTAGAGAGTAGAGATGTGGTGAAGTAAAAATAGTAAAGTTAAAACACAGCACCATTGGGGCCAACGTTGGCTACGTTATACCTGCCTATGCTTTTTAAAACAAACACATTTTTAAATTGTTTCATTCCATCGTGTCGTCAAGGTATTATGTGTGGTCTTGTAAATGTTATGTGACGGCAATATGGTACTTTTCTCATCCAGGACTCCAGATGAACTGGCTGATGAACCTATTTAGGAAGGCTTAAATAATGAGAAGACAATACCTGAATTTATTTCATTTCCGTCAGAAGAGATTTATCTGGCGGCCAGAATTAGTTTGTTTTGACAATTTCACTTGATATGAAAGCACAGAAACTGTCATCAAACATATTTATCTGTGACAGGGCCTGTACAGGTTGATAGCTGAAAAACCAAATTGAGACACTTAAGTGTTACAGATCTGCTTTTGGCAACCCATGACTGTGGGCCGGTATTAAAAAAAAAAAAAAAAAAAAAAAAAAAAAAAAAAAAAGCTGTTGAAGCTTGGAACAGCGCAATCTGCTGCTTATTCATTGACAGCACTGGGGACAGCTCAGTTTTACTGGTTTCTAAGCATTTTAAGTTTTTAAAAGTGTTCTTGGAACCTTTGAAACATCTGCTGTTCTAAGATACTACTCTAGGTGCTGCAGGTGTAGCATGTAGGTTGTGGTCCATTTATATCAAAATGATTAACATTGCAGATATACTGGAAGGTATATTCTGGGATGCTTCATAATCTTCAGCTGTGGTCTTGCAACCTGGGGATACCTGTATTGGCTCTCTGTGTAACTGGTGATGAAACATGTACAGTGTATGTCACAAGTTACAGGTTTTAGTCTGTGAGAATCTGGGTATATAGGGATGTGCCTGTCCATATGTCTCTTTCAATATGCACTTTTTGCTTCTATCAAAAGAACTGTTTTCCAGTGTTGGAGAAAACGTGTTATAATATATATCTTATAATATATATAATATTAATATATTATATATATATTATATTAATTATATTATATATATATATAATAATATATATATATATATATATATATATATATATATATATATATAATAATGTACTGCGAACTCCAGAATCATGCAGTATGTCATGGTGATTTGGTGATTTTTCATAACATTGATGGTGCTATTTCTATATTTATTATACTGGGGATGTTTGTTGCAGGTACTAACCTACTTTTTTTGTTTGTTTGTTTGCAGGGCTGCTCGTGGTCTGTCATTTTTGTTGATCTCGATGCTCATAACAGGAACAGACAGACACTGTGTTCACTACTCCCAAGAGAGTCAAGATCCCATGTAAGTAAACCAAGAGCGACCGAAACCGTAGGCCTCAGTTTAGAGAGGGTTTGTTACACAAGATTCATTATTGCTCTATTTTCTATCTAGCTTTCATTCTTAAAATCAGGTGTTCCATTTTATTGCACCGCAGCAAACCTCTCTATCTATCTTTTTATTTATGCAAGCTTCTGTTTTTTCTGAACCGTGACCATACTGCTTATGCAGTTAAGCTTGGAAGAGCCCACTATGGCCTTCTGTGAAATGATGGCTTTGCAGGGATGACATCAGAACCAGGAACAGAAACCAAAACACGCTTGCTGGTGGTGAAAACTGAGCCGTGGCGCTCAGTTTATTTATTAAGTAGTAATACAAACAAAAGATTTAAACAAAACAAAAGACACATAAAACAAAGGGTGCGTTGGCCAAACAAACAGACGGACAAAAACGGAAGTGGACGAACCCAACAAACAAGTACCGTGCTGGCACTTCCAGCACGCTGTAGCAAATGCTATTTTTCCTCTCTCTCACCCGTTCTCCACTTCCGAACACACAACCCCGAGTGAGTGAAAACATGCTGTTTTTATGCAGCTGTACCGAGACTCGATTGCTAATCAATCATTCCATTGGAGTCGCAGTACAACTGCACGTGAATTAAGTGTAATTCCCCTTGCTCACATATTACATTTTACCTGCATGTGAAGTGTTGTGCAATCTTCATGCCAAAATACAAATATACATTTTAAACACTTGTGCTCGTAACCCATATTTATATCCTGTGTATTTTATACATACACACCAACATTAACACTCTACATACAACATAAAACACTTAATAAATATAAAGGGACGGGACGCTCCGCCCACCTTCATATAAACACTACTTGATTAAAAACTTAAGTACTTATTAAAGAACAAGCAGTTACCATTTTTTTCTACCCCTTACATTTTTATGATTGGTTTTTAAAAACGTGTTTAGTTTCTGTTAAGGTGCTTTTACATGAGTTCAAAAACTGCTTTTCAGCTCTATTTGCTTGTCATAGACATATGCATCATATAGTAGGCTAGATCAGCCAAGCTTGCTTTATAGAAGATGCTTATTCTTACAGCTTCTATTTGACACCAGTCATTTTAAAATGTTTTAAGTCCTGTGAGATAGCGGACAGAAAAGAAATATGGTTCAGTAATTATATAATTTTCATTTTTGTCAATTATTAAACTACCCCTAGGATTACACTGTAATTATGGCATAACTATCCACTGTAGTGAAGAAAAAAAAATTGGAACACTGTAGTCTACTGTGTAGTCTGATTACCATCAAAAACTATGCCTAAACATTCCTAGGATTAAGTTACAATTACATTTAGGGTAGAGTCCTATTAATGTCAAATTCACCATAAAGTTGTGTACTGTATACATCTAGGGCATTACATTAATTTAGATTCAGACACACTTTGCACTGATTTGTTTACATGGAGTATATAATTTTACAGAATTACCTAGTGAATGAGCTAAATAATCAGAAAAATAAATGATGGAATCTGTCTTTGTGTAATTAGAACAAAATCCAGGCACATGTAAGTAATAATTAATATGATTTTAATAAAATATGAATAACTAATTTCCCATAAAGTTAACAAATGATGGGCTGTCGCCAACAATATCCTGTTAATCTTTTTTCTTTTTTTTTTTCTTTTTGTTCAGAACACCGATGCAGCTCTGTTGCCATGTATCAGTTACCCTGCGTTTGCAGTGGATGACGACGCCTTATATAATCAAACCCTGGATAAAATAGTGCGCAAGCTGAAAGGGAAGTACGGGTTCAAGCGTTTCCTTAGAGATGGGTACAGAACTGCTCGGGAGGACAGAAACAGGCTGTTCTACAAACCTGCAGAAATTAAGGTAGGATTTTAGCCTGGTTTCACCTATAGGTTCTGTATGTGTCTATATGGTAACTGCACTGACGATTCCCCAGCCATTCCAGCACTAAATCCATACATGTTTGTTCTCATCACAATTACATCAGATACAGTACAAACACTCCACAGCTCTTCATTTTTTTTACAGCATTGATTAGCACTGTTTTTTTTTTTTCAGGAAGAGACAGTGTTGCCTAGCACTGGCTTAGTTGTGATTCTGCCTGCATTTCATTCTGGGCTTTTCATGAATTTTACAGGAGGTAACAGGGAGAAATAAGCTGTGCTGTAATGTGATTGCCCCTTTTATTTATTTATTTATTTATTTATTACTCCTGCTCAGTACTGAGACGTTAACCATTTCTAGCTGCTGTTGGGCACAAAACACGATTGTTTGTTTATTCATTCTTTAGCCAGTTAAAAACCCATTGAGACTGAGACCTATTTTACAATTGTCCTGGCAAGATGACCAGAAACAGATAGCAGTAATTTCACATCCCTTAAAATAACATTACTCTAAAACAGTGGTCCTCAAAGTCATGCCTACGGGCAAATTCGTGCCCGCGAAGCCAGGCTGCCGTGCCCGCGGCAGCTGTTCTTAAATTATGGGTCGTGAACACATTTCTAGCAGGTCGTAGCGTGGGAAAATAAAGAAAGCTTGCGTTTTCCAACAAAAGCGCCACAGGTGTCTGTTGCCAGCGCTGCTGTCTTATGCTGTGCTTGTACATAAACAGCATTTTTTTTTCCTCTGAATGGCTTTTATGATCCGATCAACCGATTGAATGTCTGCATTGTCTCTGCGGTAGCCCAATCATCAGTTAGCTGGGTGGGACATCAACTGTGTCTGTTTCAGGTGCAGGTACTGACAAGTGTAACCAATAAGAGAGTCAAATATCTGCCAAGTTTTACGTAGCTGTCCAATCATAAGCAAGCAGAGGCGGTTCACTGTATTCTGCATGAAATTGAAGACGAGTGAGTAGCCAAAGGGAAATTGAAAGATCTGACAGCTGTCCGGTCATTCGTGAGTAGAGGCAGGGTGTTAATATGCCAGGTAAGCACTGAATTTCGCTGACTGTTATTGAGAAAAATAATACATTTCAGTATTTTTAGAATTTAATTTTCTATCTGTATTTTTTGATTTAACCAGACAAGGGAAACACCTTAGTATATTTAGTTACAAATCCACTTTCTCTGAAATAATTGCACTGGAGATGAGTGATCTTTAAAACAGAGTAGTGTTGACAGATTTGTCAAATTGAAACAAAGCGAGACAAATCTACACTTTTTTTTTTTTAATTTTAGGGTATTCACGGTTATCTGGGTTAACATGCTATTTAAAAAAAATACTTGCATTGCATATTTTATGTAAGTTATTTAAAGAATAAGAGCAGCATGCACAATTACTACCTGAGCCTTATTATAGTGAGCCAACAATAACCCTGAGAAGGCACTGTGTAAGATAAGAACCTATGCAATAGTCAGCGTGCCCGCAAACAGCCAAGTAAGATCAGTTTATGCCCGTGCCAAAATTACTTTGAGGACCACTGCTCTAAAAGACAATCACATCATACATTCAGTGTGAGAGCAAAAACATTTACAATTTGATAATTCTTGGAATTAAAATAAATGTAATCTTATTCTTTGTTTAGCCGATACATTTGAGTTATTTATCTGATGCTCGATCATGTCCCAGATACTGTTGTCCAGACTAATCCATGCCATAGGGGCTGCTGTAGCTAAATGCTGACTGGCCAACCCAGGACCTTCTCCAATGCGCCTGATAAATAAGTGCAAGGTTAGATCATAAACCATAGTTGGGTACATTTACCTGTAGCAACAAACCTAGGTAACCTGGCATCAAACCTATTACAGTGTTACACACAAAAAGTACCTGGTGAAATTGCCTACTAAAATGAAGTAACATCCAATTTAAAGAAGCAAGTAACCGACAGTGATGAGTGTGAGAAATGCAATTTAAAATCGTTTACATAGCTTTTAATATAAATGTTATGCAATCTGATGCACAAATCATTGGAATGGAAATTAAGTTTAATATCTCTAAGAATGTAGTGTTTGAATTAATTTCAAGGTTTAATGAGACGATTAGCAGCCATTTAAAATATACAATAGAAATATCTCTCCTAACTTGCTGATTTAATCACACCCCTCCAAAAAACAAAACTTGGGCTCTTAAGAAGTTGTTATTATGTGTGCCAGTCTTTTTCACACTTGCAGTTACAGTCAACATTACATTATTTTCTTCAGAGTGAGGCAACTCTATCTTATACTTCTTGAAACAGAGATGCATTAGTCCAAATATATGGAATTGCATTTCTATTTAAAACTGTAATTCGATGGGACTGGATGAGGTGCTGAATCAGTGATTTCCTTCTACCTCCACAGGACCACAGGAATTGTAAGTGAAAAGTGTGCGGCTGGAGTGCCTTCCTTCTAACGTATGCTCCCAATCAGAATCAAGCTTTGTGTATACCGGCCCCATATCAACCACTGAGTTCACACAAGAAATTCTCTGCATGACTCCTCTGTAGGGGCAGTGTGATCTCCATAGCAAAGGCAGAGTAAGAATTGAAATATAATATTTATTTATTTATTGGTCAATGCTGTGACTAAGCATTGATCCTGGCTGATCAAAAAGTGACATATTTCAATTAGAGAAGTCATGCAGAGAATTCCTTGTTGTTTCCAGAATTCCGTATGTTTCCATGTGCCTCTTTTAAAAAGAGTCAGTTTATCAAAGCTGTGGCACTTTCCTGTATTCCAGTTATGTCTTTTTTACGGGCGTTGAGGCTTGCGAAACATGCTGCCTTTTGTAAGCTTTATGACAGAGCTCGCTGAATTACATTGTTTAAGAATGTACTTTTTTATTTTCAAGCAGACGATCAGCTTGCAAAAGGATTAGAATCAAAAGAAAAGCAAACATACTGATTTTCAGATTCCCTGTTCAATTTATTTTCCTCGAGACACAGAGCCCCGTTTGTCATTTTGTTGTTTAATTTCACGGCTGACTAAAATCCGACTGCGTTAGGAACATTTTATTTGTGTACTGTGCCAGATGTTTTTTTTAATGCGGAGCATTCCTCATATTTAGTTTTCAAATTAATCTCTAGTAGCTGTTAGGCAGATCCATGAAGCAATATTCCTCAAGTTTGACATCAAGGATAATTGGGCAGTTGTAGACCTGAAATAAATAGCATTTATTGTTTTTAGACATGTTTAGATTTTTCTAAATGAAATCCCTAATATGAATTCTAAGCACTTCTTTTTTTTTTTTGTTTGTTTGTTTTTAGCTCTTTGATGGAATTGAGTGCGAGTTTCCATTGTTTTACATCTTCATGATAATTGATGGTAAGTCAAATGTTCTAGTGAGTAGTTTAAAAGAGATACAGGTCATTTCGAAACTCTTAAAAAGGGAATATGAAAGAGTTTTCAGAAAAGCTTTGGACAATAATACAGTGATATATATAATCTTTTTTTTTTTTTTCTTCTGTAGACACAGGAGCTCAAATCTACGCCAGTGATTAATTTTGCATCAACTTTGAGTACCCTCCTATTGTCTGTGTGATTGCTATGAAAGTGCAGCCTTTATGTGCTTTTTCAGTGCTACAATTTTACGTGGGGCTGTGTATCCTTAAGGGAGAGCTAAAAGTTTGTCATCATTATGACTAACTTACTGTGAAGGCAGAATATAGTTTCAGCACTTTACTACTCTTAATTATTTTATCAACTCCCAGTGCATTTCAAAAAGCAATAATAGCAGGTACATGCATAATATAGCACCTTACTCTGCATTTGTTTTATTCTTTGTAAAACACGTAATTGGTTGGTTATTTTTTTTTCTTTTGTGATGGTCTCGATCCTAATCTAATCGTTTCTTAATTGAGTGTTTGAATTTACGTATGATGTGCTATACTTGATACCACAACTAAAACATTTATTTTATTCATTATAGGTGTTTTCAGAGGAAACTCTCAACAAGTAAAGGAATATCAGATGCTATTGGAACCAGTGCTTTTTCAATCATATGAAGGTAAGACACATTTGGGTGTAGATGAAATAAAACTATGTAAACTAGTGTGAAGCCATTACTATACATATTGTCTGTACTGTTGGTATGCTGTATTTTATACTATCTTTTAAATTGCATTGAAAAAAGGAGGAGCAATGTACATGTTGGTGTAATTTATATACAATTTAAAACCCTAACCATGATGCCTAAAAGTTGTAATTGGCTTTAAAAACATGCTTTATGCTTTAGGAGGGTATCATGAACAGTAGGCTGTGCCTTTTACCATCTGCAAATTGAAAAAGGTGTTGATTTCTGGGTCCTGCAGAGATAAACAGACAGCAATGCAGACCAATAAACAATATACAGTCCCAGAAAGACTCCTCTTGTGTTTAGGTAACGCTGTGCTGCAACACAATTGATTGAGGCTTCTCAGTGCTCCAGAGACTCTTGGAAATCACAGGTGTCCTAATAGCTTCATTTAATTGCCTGATGAAGTCAAGAAGTCCATCAAGCTGACAGCTGAAGGTTCTTTCAGTGTAATAATTGGTTACTGGAGAGAAAAAAATGTACTAAAAATAATATCAGGTTGCCACTATTAAGACTCGGAACCCATGTCTGCTGAGCCATGAATACTAAGTGGACACTTTTATATTTTAGAGGATTAAAATAGTGATATTTTAATAGTTTATATTTTTGTTTAATATTTAGCAGAAGACTAAAATGTGTCATTTAAAAACAAACAAAAAAAGATACAAAGAATTTACATATTTGTCTAATTTTTGAGAAATTTTTGCCTAGCTGTTGTCCCAGTTGTAATATGTTACCTGTTGATGTACCCCGAGATGAATTTTTGCAGAATTCGACCCTCTAGACTTTTGAATCGGACAACAGTATTTTATATTTGAATTTATGTCCAGTTTCAATAAGCCACAGACTCAGTTCCTGGTCCCCCTTCATGCATTTAAACATAGTAAGTGTCCCTGCTATGAGTAAAGGTTGGCTACATCAGTCTAGATTGCTAAAAGTAAATGCGGAATACATCTGCAGGGTTATTAAATTGCCTATTCACAACAAACTGCTGAAAATGTTGTTAAAGTCTTGACATGGATTTAAGGACATGAGACACAGAAAGGCCAGTGGGGGTCACTGTCAGATCCATTACATCTGTTTCTGTACAAAATATATAAATCAATAAATACAAGAGCAGCCTCCAGATGATCTTACCAGGTGAGACGGTACTTATTTGTTTTATTGCAGTTATTATCTTTTTTTTATATTTTCATAGGCCATGCTGTTATTCCAAAGTATTACTACGTGCCGGCAGACTTTGTTGAGGCAGAGCAGAAGAACCATGGGAGCCAGAAGCGATTTTCCAGCAACAGCGGCCGCGATGGAAAGCTCTTTCTGTGGGGGCAGTCCCTCTACATCATAGCTAAATTGCTGGGTAAATAAAAATCTTTCAACAAACATATGGCATGTGTAAAACCAAAATGCATTTTTACAAAGTACACTTTAACAACTGTACAGTGTAAGGATAGTATTTATGATAATTATGATTCAGGGATATTCCCTACAGTAGAGCTAACGCCTGAGTGAATGAGGTACTAAAGGCCTTGGGAACAGCTTGTTCGGTTTTAGCTGTTGAGGAACCGGTCAATACACAACTAAATTCATATCTTGTTTTGCACTGTAAGTGGTAATGAACTTTACTAAACAGATCCTTTGGAATTAGACTATAAATATCTGATCAAATAACATAATCTTAATTTGAAATTAATAATAATGTAGTTTTCTCAAAAAAAAGCATGACTGTGGAAATGGGGGAAACGGCCTCATTTTTAACGTGCATTAAACCTGTTCAGATGTCAGTATTGTTATCATTGTCTTGTCTAACTTACAATGGCAATGATAATTGTAATAGTGAGAGAGGCTGTAACTGAGGTATAATCTGCAAAGTGACAGTACAGACTTCTCTGCCAGACAGCCTGTTCTCATGGGTGAGCAGTAAATGCTCTCTAGTTGAAGTGGAAGTCTGGAAATTGTCTGTTCCTCGCTTTCTCTACAAAAAATCAACTTGCATTGCACTGGTATACTGATGTATTGAGAATTCACTCCCAGCTGATTTCTTCTCTAGTCTGTACCTTTGCGCTAAAAACTCGGAAGCTAATTTCTTCCTTAACCTTATCGTAATCATGTAAACCCTGTGCCCCAACCCCCCTTTATTAATGCAGTGTGTGATCAGTAGATGACAAAATACAGTTCAACCAGAAATGTTTCACTGGTTGTGATTTGTTGGTGTTTCTTTTAGTATTTCTAAACTATTGTATATTTAGTTATGGGGTTTATTTTTAACCAAATGTATACAGTATGTGTGTACGCTTTCTTTTGTAAGATACATGTATTGAAAATGTAGCAAATACATTATCACCTGTGATTTAATCAAGCTATACCCTCTTGTGATAAGCCACAGCTGGATTTTTATACCGCATTTTCAGCCCTGTGGAATCAACCTGGATTGCATCCACCACCTATATCACCCCTAAAAATAAGGGATTGATGCCATCCAGGTGTATTCCCTGGTACTGTAAAATCCAGCTGTGCCTTATCCCAGTAAGGCATTAGTTGATCAAATCAACCCCTTACTGTGTTGATTGTGTTTGACATTCTGTATAATCTCTGTTGGGTTTATTTAAATATCATGTCATAGCTTTCAAAAACATTAAAAAAAAAAAAAAAATAGAAATTAATTTGGCCTGACTGGAAAATCTTGTTTGTGTATAATATATAATATTTTTTTTGTTTTACTCCACAAAAACTGACTTCATGTGGGCATGTTGTTATGGCGACACTTTTTAGTTGATGGTCTGATAAGCCCCCGAGACATCGATCCTGTACGGCGCTACATCCCACCGGAGGACCAGCGGAATGTCAGCATGAGGTACTCCAATCAGGTACAATCCCTTCATTCAGTGTTAATCAATGAGCTCTGAATGGCTGTTAGCTGACATTTAAATTACCATGGAGGATAATGGCTATGTAATGCACAGAATATCGCTCATACGCTGTGGTTTGTTTGTAACACAATACATGGAAAACCCTCAGATTCACCATAACCCAATTCACCATAATGATCTCTGTACTGCATCTAATTACTTGCTTCTTTTTCTTGTAGCTTGCTTAATGCTATGTCATTAAGTGCCTTAGTGAAGGTGGTCTTTAAATGTACACTTAAATTCACACCCCAAATGCATATTTCAGTTTAAAATTAATGATTTAAATGTGTTTAATTAAATTAAATGTTATAGAAAATATGGTGTAAAGTCTCATTAGGCTCTACAAAGATTAGATTATTATAAATGTAAATCTTATGTATTGCAGAACAATAATTTTGTATCTGACCTGTGTAGTCTGTGGTCATGTTTGGCACAGTATTAAGCTTGTGATTTACCAAAAGGTGATCCATGTTGTGACATCTACTGTACATCTTTAGCATATAAAGCTATGGTCTAAATGAATGCTAATCAAGCTTGACCGATGGTTCCCTTCAAGAACTCTTGGTGTTAAAATCCACACTTGGTTTCATAAGATTTATTTTATGTAGCCTTAATTAATATGTAGCTGGTTTCTATATTTCAAAATCTGTATTTCAAACCATTTTTTTTTTTTTTTTTTAATATGGTTGTTTACCAGATGCATTTAGCTTGAAAGCTCTCAAGGGTCCTTTTCTCACAGTTCTATATCATGCATTTTTCATGTATATGTTTTTGAAATGCATGTGTTTGAAAAGTGAAGATCAAATTGATAGATGCAGAAGCACAGAAGAAGCAGCAGCCCCCCTTGCTGTGTTTAGAATAGATGGGTAAAGCATAGCAAATGGATACTAACGTACATATGAAGGCCTGTGTGATAAATGGCTTGTCATTTTTGTTTTTGTTGTGAAAAACAATTTTATATTTGCATCCAAATTATCAAGCGGAATACACATCAACCCTTCATACAGTTGATGAAGAGTTAAGCATTACAGTGGCATTGCTCTGTGTATACAGTACAATCCCTCTAGTAAGACCACCAAAGGGAGTACAGTAGTTTTGATGGAGAGTTGGTTCTAATTCCCAAGTGAAAGGGAATCGACAGAGACCGGTGGTTGGTGTAAAGGCTAAGCTGGTATTTAACCAGTTTACCACTTTACATTTAATGTGATTCCGTGTAAAAATAACGAAAAATCAGGTGCATATACAGCTTTGGCCTCTTCACCTTCATGAGTGGGGTTGAAGAGAACAGACTATCAGGTAAAAATAAATTTTGATATTTTCAGTTGGGTCATGACAGATTAGATTTATGCCAGACTTTTATTGAGTTGCTTCATGTTTATTTAATCTTTTCTGTCATTTTTTTGTTGTTTTTTCATTTTAAATTATGACTGTTGTGTTTCTCTCCGCTGTCAGCAGTGATCTATTGGTACTACAGTGACTGTTAGTCCCCTATTTTCAATCTGATGGTTTCTGTTTGTATCGTAAGGGTCTCGATCAGGTTTAATATATTTTTTAATGTGCCATTTTTTTATTTTATTTATTGTTTTATAACTACAATACTTAAACTGAAATACAGTAAAATTCGATCCAGCAAAGGAGCAAAATGTACTTCTGTTGTGAAAAACTCACTGACATTCATAACAGATGTTGTTTTTTTACTATGACGAATGTAACAGATGGTTTTTTTGTTTGTCCCCCCCCTTAAGTGCATAACATCCAAATGGTTTACCAAAATGGATAAAAAAAAAAAAATTTATAATATATATATTATATATATATATATATATATATATATATATATAGCATTATATATATATTGTATGCGGTTACAGTTAAATAAACCAATGTGAGTATTTCACTTAAGAGAACTTTTAATTGAATTCCCTGACTTTTGTTGAGATAGCTTACAACAGCTTACAATCACCCACACATTTGCTTTATGATCAACGCTGTAACTTTTCAGAATGATGATCGGATGACTACAAGTGATTGATGTACAAGCCAGTAGACATTTAAAAAAATAAAAAATAAAATAAATCATTTGGTAAATGCAAAGATCTTAGTGGTTATGGCTTAGTGGTTAAAGCTATATAAAACGATGCCAACAACCATTTGAAAGGTAGTGGCAAGCCTGCTTCTAAAACTTCCCTCGGAGGGACTTTGCTGTTCACAAGCTGATAACTCAGTTACAGGAGGAGTATAGAGAAACAGCTTGGGAATTGAAATCAGAATTGAAGGGTTCATAGGGCAACTTCTTTTACAACATTTTTGATAGTGTTTTCATCAGATTAATACACCCAAAACTTAAAACGAACTAGCCAAATCATTACACCCATGAAGACACAACCTCAAAACCATTGTTTTCTTCACCTCTATTTTAGTCAGAACCAGTGGTCCTCAAAGTTTTGGCCACATATTTGTGTTTCTCATGAGGGGGCATGATCATTTCTGACTTTTGTCATTTAGCTACATGTAACTGCGTACTCCAAAATGTGAAATACCAGTAGAAGACTTTTTGTAACACAGATACAGAAATAGCACACAATAAGAATAAGAGAGCACAGTAAATTGTAATCATTTTAATTCCCCTATTAATGATTCAGTATTGTAGTATTCCAAATTATGCCAATTGCTGTCACGGACCCAAAACGCACCACGGACACGCATTTGCACACAGGCACAGCTTTGAGGACAGCTAGTCTAAACAGTGGCTCTATACTGTGTATCACCTTCCCAAAAACGTGTTGCATTTAGTGATGCAAATAATATATTAAAATAAAACAATGACTGTATTATGCTTTTTCCAGTGTTTGAATCATTAAATTGAAGTGGAACAGATTGAAATTAATATCACCAAGCTGGACTTCTTTTTTGTAAGAAGCAATCCTAATACTTTTAAGCCAATGGGACACTTGTCTACATGTTGCTAGAAAATGTAGAATTAAATATGTTGTTAGGATGTTGATGGACATTAAAAATGTAATTCTTTAACGAGGAGCCTGTGACCACTTGTGCATTTTAGGATGGTGAGTCTAATTTCCTACTACAAATACGTAGCATAAGCCTAGTTCAGGATAAGCCTTTAGTGAATACAATAGCCCTGTCCCTCATTCATGCTTCAGCTAATCTGAAGCTTGGCCTGCAAATGCAATAATCTGTACACACAAAGGCAGACACGTAAATGAATGACATGCACACCCATACACATTTCTGTAGCTTGCAAGCAACCAGACCTAGACATTAATTGTCACTTTTTCTCCTGAAGCGACAGCAAAAGTGGAGTACAATCTCGCTGTCAATCTGTCAATACATTCCCATGTTCGGGTTTGATGCCAAAGTGGTTATAGTGCTTTTATGTTTTTTTGTTGTTTTTTTTTTTTTGCTCGAGCCTTAGTTTTATTTGTCTTCGCCAGTAATCAACTCAATATTTTATGTCCTAAAAAGTATCTAATCTGTGTAAACCCATGACCAGGCAAAGGGTTACGCTGTGAGTTCTTTCATCTTTCAGATCTAATATATAACATGTCTATTAGAGATACATCTGCATACTTCAGCTACAAGTATTAATAGAATTAGAAAGTAAACTGTCATCTAATAAAAATGGAAAAGCGGTTAATATTTTTTGTTTCTTTCTGTGTCATCTAGTACTTGTTCCAAAAAATATATTGGACTGGCTTCCATTACCGGGGCAAGGCTAGGTATTTCCCATATGAAAGACACAGACACATGGTGGTTATGATGAGGTTGTGTATGCATGTGGGAACACTGCAGCCCTGTACAAACTGTACTTCGACTAGTGGAGAAAAACCAGGACCAATTAAGCGAAGGTAGACTTAGGACAGAGAGTAGGAGGCGCTTCTTCACACAGAATCTCTTGGGTCCTTTTAAGACCCAACTTGACAATGTTTTGAGATCAGTCAACTTCAAGGGACTCAACACACATAGTGGCCAAATGGCCTCTTATTAGTAAACTAAAAATTGCTCGATACTCTACTCTTGTACATTTTGTTCAATCTAGCACATCCTATAGATATCACACAAGACATTGAAAACATCAGTCACAGGAAAAACATTAATTGGTTACTGAGGACAGTCTGACTGAGGACTCCACTTTCCAGAAGCCACCTACTCCAGTCTCCCCTTCAGTGGATTTCCCCCATAGTATTTTCCTTTAGCCATATTGTCGTTCTGCTTACAGTGCCTTTCAATTTAGAACAGAAGCAGTATTTAGTTCTCTGCTCAGTGAATTCAGATTGCTTTGTCAGACACAATAAGGCACAACATTTTTTGGTGGGGGTGTTCAGCAGGCACATCTAATAGACTAACCCAAAACATGATTACAAGGCTCCTAGCGGGTTTCTCTTTGCAGTGTGACACAAATCAAGGTTGGGATTAAACAAGCACAGTCTTGAGTTTGTGGTTAGGATGGCATTGAGGCACATGGGAAAGGCAAGTTCCCCCAAAAAATCATGTCGTTGTTCATTATAACTATGGTTGGGCTCTGATAAAAAAGTTGCTTAACGTCTTGTCAGGGGACAACATAAACATTCAGCAGACATGGGTTTCTTAAAGCTATGTACAGTAACATTAATCACAGTGCTAAAGTTTCCCCAAGTCGGCAGTATTTCATGCTAATTTCTCTCTTGTACCTCACAGAGGAAGTTTATTGTTTTAATATTGATAAAGCCTATTTGCACTGCTTGTGGATTTTGAATCATGTTAGTCAAATAGCTATGTTGCAGACCATTTTGTTTCTGTCAGCTTACACAACCCTCATATTATGCGATTTCTGAATGTTTTATTTTACAGAGCAGGTAATGTGTCTCAAAATGATATAACAAGCTTAGGCTGTTTTGCTTTTTTAGTATTTTAGAGCTTTGAAGGTGAATAATATTTGTGATTTTGCAATAACTTAGGTAACCTAAACCCTGCTTTATCTTCTGTTTGTACAATACTGTGCAGGATGATACAGTATGTGTTCATTTTCACTTTACTTTGCCCAACGTATGTTCTACTACTAGTGGCAAGAATTCAGGACACTGATAATATCAGCAGCATGGATAAGCCTTCGGTGATACTGTCTAAGATCTTGTCAGAATTCTAAAGCTAAAGAGAATTTGGTCTTGTGAGTACTTGGATAAGTGATACAAGGGTTTCTAGATGCTGTAAGAAGGATATAGTTTGTGGATCAGTCAGAATTTAACCGGTGTTCCAAAATGTCTGATAGCACTACCAAAATCCAATTCAGAGGTCAGGGATTTGCAATGTAAGATTGTCTAAAGGTTTACATGAATTTAAAGATGGCTTAACAGCCATGAATAACGCTTACAGTTAGATGGCTCATCCTTATATGATGAAAGTTTGATGTATAAATGAGTGTTGTTCATGGGTAAAACAATGTAAATTATAAGCACTGCAATGTAGAGATCATGGGACACCCTACAGCCTGGTCAAGATACATTTTTGTAAAAATGTAAATCACAGGACCAAAGTCTGGACTGTTAAGAGGATGTAAAGAACCTTCCAGTACTGACCTGAAGCAACAACTAAATGGTCCTTCACATGTCCCAATTACATTGCAAGTTTTTAAAGGTTGTCAAAGGTTTTGGACCGAGGACATATTGTAGGTATGAGAATATCTACATTCTCAAAGCCCTTTACTCCAAAAAGGTGCACCCTGTGTATAACACATTTGACTAAGCAGTCTGGGGTTATATCCCTTGAATATTGTGCACCTACTCTATAAAACTTAACTGTTGTATACAGCTTTGTCAATAACACCATAGTATACAGTAGAGTACTATTTCCCAAGTGTACTGCACACCTCGTATGAAATGATCAACCCATAAACGTGCAGGTTATATTCGGTAGACATTAGCAATTGTAAAAAGTTGGAATACAAATTGATTTAAATCAACAGTCTGGGACTCCAGACAAAGCTTATCTGTGGATGACCATTGTTTTGTTGAGCAGCTATTGAGCAGTTCTCTTTCTGAAAGTACAAGCCATGTTGCATTTTAAATTGCCAGTGTAAGTAGAATGTGTTTGATTGCATATGCATTATGACATTTTATGGAGTTTTGAGATGGCAGGTGGCATAAAACCTTGAATAGTATTTCACTGGAGAGGGGAAGAATATCTTAAGAGTGTACCTTAGTCAGTTAGTTTACTATGCAGACTTTTTTTTCATTTGACCGATTTTGGAAATACAGTAGATGCAGGTTATTAGCAACCCTGATAAAGACTGCATACTTGATGCAACTTTTATAACACACTGACTTCGCAACTGCGTATTTCTGGCGGGCTGAGGCAGAATCGTTGGCTTTGAAGCTGCAAACAAAATTGAGATGGATTTACAGCGGGAGGTGGTTCATTGTAAAAAGCAGACAACGTTGGACAATTTCTTATTTTAAAAGTGTGTTCTTTAGAATTGATTGTAAGTACAACACATTGTTTGCTTTACTCATTGTAAAGACAATTGTAGTACATCAGTGTGTTTAAGCCTACTCCCTTTTTTTGTTTGTTTTACACACTTGTGAAGTAAACACTAACATTTAAAACACATGTATTTCAGTGCCATATTTGTACAACTACAGTATATATCGTTGTTCCTTTTAAATACACTTGAAAACTGTGGTTTTCGCTTATTGGCAACTTTCAGTTAACGACAGCGGTTAATGACATCTGCTCTACTTGGATAAGTAGGCCGTGCAGTAACACTGCAGCCCTATACAGTATATCTCTACTGTCAGTGTCCAAAACTCCCAGAGTACTTAATTTGCTTCTGAAGGCACTCCTCCATACTCCATAATGTTCAACACAGTAAATAGGGTACCAATTTATGATAAATACACGGTGAGAAGTTATTTCCGTTTCATAGGGTCTCAGTTATCTCACCCAGAACTTCAAAACACTCAGTCAAAATCAAGGTAAATATAAAAAACCTAGTTAAGTAGACAAGCATTTTCGGCAAGTAAATTACACTGAAGAAGGCACTGACTAGCATAAATGATTGTGTACTTTCTCATAACTTTTATCAGTTGTCTCACTTTAATTAAGCCATGAAAATTGGCGTTTCAGTGACAGTGTCGACATTTTGCTATGTGCAAAAATATTTCTCAAAATTGTGATTTAGTTGATCATTTGCCAATTAACTGAAAATTGGTAAAACCAAGGCCTCAAACATAATTTTCAGACACTAGAAGCCATGCATCATTTTATTTGCCTTTTTCTTCAGTCCATTTAACTTAATCAATTAACATTTGGTTCCTCACATAGTGTTTTCTAATAAAGCTGTGCAAGTCATGTAGACAATCTATTACGTTGCAAAATTGCAAACCACAGTAACAGGTGTGTTATCGATTTATACTGCAAGAAAAATAACTATTGGTTTGTAAATCATCTTGACATTTTAACTTGAATGGATTTTATAATACATGTTTTTATGCATATTTGTCAATTTTGTTTCTGTACACATAGTATGCATTAAAAAAGGTTTATTTAACAATGTGATGTCTAATAAGATGATCAACCATCAAAATTGGATCGCAAAATGCATGGATTCTCATTTTTGTATACAAATACATTATATAATTAAACCTTTGTTTTAATTTTGTCTTGTTTTAACAATTTTCAGATATCTTGATAATGTCCTTTACTGTAGATTAGTCTTGTTCTTAATCAGCCATGCCAGCATACCTCAAATCCTAACCCATGCACACTGTCAACGACAGTAAGGCCCCTCAGGTTCTTGTGTAGATTTATAGCTCTCGGCTCCATGCTGTGCTGTTATCCTATCTGTGCAGTTTGCCTGATTAATAGGCAGTTAAGAGCTGTCAGTGAAGGAATTAGATGTGCCATATATCTCTGCCTTTTAATGAACTGCTGAAAGGGGGAGGGTTAATTCTGTCATTGTTTCCCTGCGCCAGTTAATGAAAGTCTTGCAATTGTGCTAACAAGAACTGAAGACAAGATGCTAACCCAGCCTCGTTCTGTGTTTTTCAGGGACCTCTTGAAAACGATGTGGTGATTCATGTGGCCCTGATTGCAGAGAGCCAGCGGTATGTGGTGAATGAATAATTTGACTGTCTGCTGGACATGCTTACATGTCAGTGTTGTTATGCACCTTTCTTGCGTGCAGTAGCCAGCTGAAGAATTTCATGCCATGTTACTGGAACCTGATGCTGCATGTTACAGTATCTGTGATATGTTGTGTTGAAATTGAATAACATTCAGTACCAGTCAAAAGTTTGAGTATACCTGCTTGAAACCAGGTTTTTCAAGATTATCTATGCTTTTAACTGTATAAACTTGTCTATAAACACTTAATATTTCATTATATGATACGTGTACTTATATAAGCTGATAATCATAAGTTAATTGCATTCAAAAATTTAATTTTTAAATGAAATTGTAAATGGTGTCAATTTCAATGAAAATGTCACCCAAAGCAAGGGTATTTCAGTCTGAAGCCCAAGTCAGTTAAAAGTCTGAAATGTGTATAGCACTGTGTTAGAAAACTGGCTGAAGTATAAAAGTGTCTTTGTTAGATGTTCTCTGAGTTAACTAGCATGTTACCTAATTAACCTTGTGTCACCAATTATTGTTAACAGATGATTACTATAAATATAGGTAGCATAGGCACAAGTTTGTCATTCCTGAATGTAAGGGAGCAGAAAATGGCAAAATACGCTCAGTTAAGCAAAGAAAAAAGACAGTCTGTAATTACTTTAAGAAATAAAGGTCAGTCTTTAAGACAAATCACAAGAACTTTGCAAATGTCTGTAACTGCTTTGGCCAAGACCATCAAACGATTTGAAGAAACTGTCACTCATGAGGACCGAACAAGGTCAGGTAGGCCAAGGATGACCTCAGAATCGGAGAATTCATTTAAGTCACAAGTCTGCGAAACCGCCTATTAACTGCCCCTGAAATACAAGCTCAGCTAAATGCTACTAGAAGTACAGATGACCATGGCAAGCTCAACCAGCATAGTTACCAAGTCCATGGCAAGCTCAACCAGCATGGCTATCATAGCATACTTCATAGGCATGGCATTCCATCAGGATTACGGCTAGTTGGGCAGTCCTTCATTCTTCAGCAAGATAATGACCCGAAACACACCTCAAAGTTTGCAAGAACTATCTGGCGAAGAAAGTAAGTGAAGGACAACTTAATCTAATGACCTGGCCTACCCAGTCTCCACACCTCAATCCTATAGAACTTGTGTGGGACAAACTGGACAGAAGAGTCAAAGCAGAGCTACCCACAAGTGCCCTACATCTCTGGGAATTGCTGCAGAAGAGCTGGGAAGACATGTCGGGTGATTTCCTGCTGAAACTTGTTAACAGAATGCTTCGTGTTTGAGGCTGTTAAGGCAAAGGGTGGCTATTTTGAGTAATCCAAGATTGAGACAATTTTCAATTTTCTTGAACATTGCTTTGATACACCTTTTGTTTTGTATATTGTAACATGTGTTTTCATTGTCAAGTATTTACAGAAACGTATACGACGTAAAACGTTGTCAATTATGAATAAAACCTTGTTTCCAGCAAGTGTACTCAAACTTTTGACGGGTACTGTATTCATCCATCCATAAATACATGCATGCATACATACTTGCAGTATATTTTATTAAAGCTGGCACTGAATCACTTATGTTTTGTTTTACAGACTGCAAGTTTTCTTGAACACCTATGGTATACAGACCCAAACCCCTCAGCAGGTAGAACCCATACAAATATGGCCACAGCAGGAGCTTGTCAAGGTAATTTAGTAGGCTGTTCATAGCCCTACCATACTGTTTTTCAGCTACCCCATGTGCATATTATTCTATACATAATCAGAGTGGTACCATTCAGTGGTCGGGGGGGGGTAGGGTTCCAAACACTCCAGTTAACGAACTAATTTTAACTGATAAGGTTTATAACTCTATGACAGTATCTGTTATAGTTTGGTAAACATACTAATTTACCTCCCTGTTACACATCTCTCCAAGTCAATCTTTGTTCATTTTGAAGCCGAATTGAATGGCTACGCGAGTGCAGCCGTCTTTATATGCTGTAGGTAGTTATACAACAATATGTGCAATACATGCCCTGATGTTTGTGTTTGCCATTCTAATATTACTACAACAATCTATTTAAAGGCAATCAAATGAACCTCTAAGCTTTGCATTTAAACAAATGAAGTGAACATCAAATGTCTCTACAGAGTGCATTGACTGCAGGTGTGTAGCCATGCCTTTAAGGCAGCTCCTCACATTGCCACTGTTGCTATGTTATGGTCAATTCCAGGGGCTATTTACTGTAGATTTAATTTGATTGCGAATGCAATTCATTTTGCATGGAATAGTTGACCTTTTCTTTTTTTTTAAACGTGTTCTTTTAATTCTGTATTCATCGTGCACACTGGATTAGTCACTTTGTTGTTTTTCTCTCAGAACCACTGCTCTTTCTGTTGGCAGTTTATCATGAAAGAGGAAACTATGGGTTATAGGGCTCCATCTAGTGCTACTGATAAAGTAAAGAAAGAACACGTTGTTTTCTTTTAATACATTTCTGTACAGTATTGGGTAGTGCTTTTTTTAAACAGCATCAAACCTGTGCTATCTTTAGTCCTCATTCAAAATAAAAAATATGACCTTATATATGTATTCTATTAACATGCTTTTGAATATGCTGTTATTTCACCTAATTAAACTTAATTTTAATAGGTATACCCAGTAGTAATTGTAATGTGGCAGGTGGGGTGAAAGACATTTGCCCAACTAACATAATTTAGGTTTTCAATGTTTTAGCTAACCTTGCTATTTATTTAGTGGTCAATCTATTCTATGGTTACAATATGTGGGTGCCTTTGAGCCTGGAAGCTATTGTATTCTGAGTGGCAAGTGAAGTAGTGCTATTTGTGGTGTAAAACACTGTTCCACCTACTCACTGTGCATTTAAATGATAATGGAACCATCATTGTATTTTATATAACTAATAATAAGTGCAACTTTTATATTGTAAAAATGTTTATAAACCAAAGTGTATTCATACCTTCAACCGTAGTATCAATACTTTGTATGCCTACGATTCTACCAAGTCTAGCTCAACCAAAGGCTTCTCTTACTGTCTCTTCCCAGTCTCTCTAATTGTCCTGTTGTGGGTAGTTGTGAATACCATGGGCGACAGCTTACAAAAAGGAACAGAACAGACTTGTTTCTGCCCTGACAATTATTAATAATGGATGAATAAAAGGTCCCCAGCCCACCTGCATCGTAGTTTTAATACCGTAGTAATGGGGGATGTGTCTGATATGTTAGGGGTGGGTCAGATAACCAGCCCCCAAAACTAAAAATAAAACAAAACCCTGACATTTGATGGACTGGTTTGATCACTTTACCATGTTTGACAGGGTAGCATCACGGCCCAAGGTATTACTGGCAGGGAGAGAGACTCTGAGGCAAGAAAGCTGCAGTGAAGGCTCACACTGGACAGCTATGCCGTTTACAACATATAGTTTTAATAAACAAGTACAGTGAGCACTAAACAAAACACATTATCAAATAAAAAGGCACAAAGGCCAAAACAAAAGGCCTACACAAACTCGCCATCACCAATACCGACATTAACCTCTTAACACCCGTGATTCCACTTCTATACACCAGTGGCTGGATCCTCATTACCCATTAATCAATAAATTATAGCCTCAGCCACATTCCCATGTGTTTTCTTCACACGCACACCTTATACCGGCTTCCGCCGTCCCACACAGTGACTACAGTTTCAGCTTGCAAGCTAACATTTCAAAAGCAGTAAATATGAAAAGCAAATGCTCATAGTATAAAGGTCAAACCTGTCATCGATGACAAAACCAGTAGATTCCTTGAAGGAATAACTTATATTTTTAGTTACAATACATTTTTAAAAATAATCATTATGTGATGTTCCATATTTCTCCGACATTTAGTAGTGGATGAAAAGGGTCGGTCTTTTTTTTTTTTTTTTTTTTTTGCCTAACGGCTTTAAGTCATCTGTTTTGAAATTCAAAGCGCTGATTCTTTTGTCTGGGATGCTGGACCCTCCGGTCAGATAAATAAAGATATAGGTGTTCTGATCAGTTATGGGAGAAAAAACAAAAGTGATCTTGTTTCACAATCAACGCTTTTCCAAGAGTTTAAGAAACGGAGTTGGCGCAGTAGAACTTTAAAGAGACATCACATGACCAAAAAAAAAAAAAAAAAAAAAACATGGAGACCTAATAATGTGAGACAAATATTGTTAAATTAATTGTAGTTCATTCAGATATTTTCCTGACAAAATCTTTAGTTCAGTAAACATTTTTCAGGCGTATCGTCACCTGGCAGTAAACCAGAAACTGGGATTGTCCGGACGACCAGAGAGACCTGTTGGGTGTATTGGGACATCTAAGGTAAGAGCAGTTGTATTTACTGTACTGTATCTCATGAACATATTTGCAACTTCAACTGATTCCCCATAGTTTTAAAGCAACACAACATATATAAAAGTTGTAAAGTACAACTGTCACTTAGATGTACATATTGTGTCATATTGAATAGTGTATAATGGTACCCAGTATTATTAACAGACTATATCCTACTTAAAAACTTCTGACATAATAATATTATTGATTGACTATTGATGTACTTACACTTGATATTGCTAATAAATACTTTTGGACTATTATACATCCTTAAGTGGTAAGTGTAGTTGTCCTTAATTGCATCTTCAAGTTCATAACATTTATATTTGACTTTGAACTCTGGTTTTACTATCAAGTGTAACAGTAATAACTAAGGTCTTTTTTTTTTGGTTCTAAGGACGTTAACACTTTCAAACACTCTTGGATGCTAATAAAAGCAAGAACGGTCAGGGCAATGCTTTTAGATTCACACCGCCCCAAAACTATTTTAAAAGACTCGATCTGAGACCAAGAGACCTTTCTCCAAGATAATCTTTTGTTTTTCTGTTGTAATGTCAAGAGGAGGAGCCTGTCAAAAAACATCTCTGCTATTACTTTGTGGGCCTCATTTATGAAAGGGTGCTAAACTCTATGGCGTGCAATAACTGGAATTACTGTGCAAGTTAATGATTTCCGTATTTACTATTGCAATTTTATTCATGTGACATGAAATAGTCGACATGTTATGGTGCACACCAATTGCATTGTGTCTAACTATGGTAATCAGAATGATTATGTGGTTTGTATGGTAATGTATGATAATGTATTTAAAAGAACATCCAGCTCAGAATAATGAGATAAGCTGTATTTGCATGCTATTTACTAAAATGTCAACTACTTTTGGGCTACTGATTTTAAATTTTACACAAAGTAAAATAAGTAGTTTGCTATCCTAATCAAAATTGTGTGTTGTGTGCCTGAGGAAACGGATCCTGTGTGCTATTTGATTGGCTATTTTACTATCGCTGTGAGCTGTGATTGGCTTAATTTGAATGTCACTCATATACATGTTGAATACTCATGTTATGTTAGAGGCAGGTTGTTTTAAAGAATTCCAAAACAGTACAGTACATCAGTCCAATTTTAGAAACTAGAAACTTTTTTATTTATTTATTTATTTTTACATCAGAAAAGGAGTACAAGTTCAAAGTAAAAGGTAAGCAGTGCAGTTTCACTTAACATTTCCTCTGCCTATTGCCTACTGAGTGCTGTGTTTGTTGATCACTCATTTCAGTCAATATAAGTCACCACCATCACTAAGCTACTGACCAAAAGATACGCCTGCTGAGGCCTTTGATATCACAGTGGTCACAGATAAGTGACATTATCATGTACATACCGTGTGCATGTTATGGTATGTAAATTAGCCAAATAATGTGCACGTATTTTAATGTATTCTCTGTTAGTAAATGGGGCAGTAAATTTAGATTTATCACGCACGTTAGGCTCGCTACTTTTACCTGTGCGCTAACTGCAAATTTACCCCTTTTGTAAATGAGGCCCTGTGTGTGTGTGTGTGTGTGTGTGTGTGTTTTATTTCCCATGATACAAGTGTGTCTCTTTCTCTTGGAGTAATTTATCTTCCTTTGCTGACCCAGGTAACATTTTGTCTTTTCTTCCATTTTAAAGATCTATCGAATCCTAGGAAAGACAGTGGTTTGCTACCCAATCGTCTTCGATTTAAGTGACTTCTACATGTCCCAGGATGTCATGTTGCTGATTGATGATATCAAGGTAAACTCGACAAAAAATGCACACCATTATTTCTTTATTGTCAAAAATCTGGTAATGCCTGTGCTAAAGTTATATAGGCCATTAATCACAGCACTTTGAAAAAATTATCCAGCAACACAGTATGCTCAAATGAACTGGAATTCTGAGATGGAACTCCTACCTTGTCTCCTGACTGACAAGTTCATTTTACCTTTCGGATATACCGGTACATTTTTTTCCTCTGCAGAATGCATTGCAGTTTATCAAGCAGTGTTGGAAAATGCATGGGCGCCCGCTGTTCCTTGTGCTTATTCGAGAAGACAACATAAGGTAAATGCTGTTGGCCTAAGATGGCCTCATCTGTTAGAAGTGTTATGGGTGTTTTAAATATATTGCCACATATATAATGCATCTTATATTTTGGAATAACTTACTTTATCCTTGGTAGTTAAAATTATATTATTATTATGTATCTTAAGTTTGACCCACTGTCAAGGAAGTAAAACTGAGTGTATAAGAGCCTCCACTGTCCCACTAGCAGATGTATTACAGCTACACTTGTCCTTGAGCCAGGGAAAAAAGTGAGTGTGGCCCAATTTTAAGACAACCTTAATAAATATAACCTCAACTACAGTTCACAATAACAAGTTGTGAATGTTATACTAAAGCTAATGGAAGGTATGGAATGTCATTTATTTTATTAGGTACACATTTAAGGGTAACTTCAATTATCATTCAGAGAGCATGAACCTTGAGACCTGCCTTGCACACTAATAACAGTGATCCTGGCTAGATCACTTGATTTGCTTCCCACCCAGGAATAAAACCCTTTAAGATTCTGCAACCAAATAACTTGTGTAAACTAACTAACTAACTAACCACACTGGACAGCTACGCCGTTTACAAGTCACAAAACACTTTAACACACATGCAGGTTTCCACAGTACCTTTTTCGTCTCACAACCACACGGCTTCACACAGCCCTGACTGCAGGGTTTCCAACCCTATTATGTAGCGGCCTCTAATTTAGTTGGAGCCAGGTGTTCCTCTCTGTCTCCTCTCTCTGCTCTACCACACTTGTTTAGAATGTTCCCTTGAGCCATATTTTACACTTCTGCCTCTTTTGATGAATATTTTCAAAGGGTAATATAAGCCCACCAGGCATGGAAATGTTGCTAATATTATGCAGTCGGGGAAATAACATGTAAAGTAAGTGTCTAATACAGTCTAATGTATTTTTAATAAGAAGGCTTGCATTGGTCATTACAAGCTGAAAAGTGGAGGTCCACATAGCGACATCTACAAGGCTTCATTCATAATGCTGTTTCCAACTGATTTGTTCTGTATAACAATTGTGTTCATATTTAAAACATTTAGGGGCAGTCGATTCAATCCAGTCTTGGACATGCTGGCTTCCTTCAAGCAAGGATATGTGGGGGGAGTCAAGGTTCATGTGGACAGATTGCAGGTACTTCTTATCATGCAAATTATGTATAATGTAGTCCATTTGTTTATCTGTTTACAGACATGATTTATGACGATTACTGGTATTATTGTCATTGTAGAATACTAATTCATAGATTAAAGGTTAATGTATGCTTATGTATTTTTACTTCCTACAATCAAAACAGACTCTTGATTTTTATTCTTTCTCCTTGTGTATGCTGTCTGTATAAAAAACAGCGTTTTTTTTTTTTTTTTTTTTTTTTTTTTTTTTTTTTATAAATACCTTGGTGTATAAACTCACTACTGATCTTTCAAATTACTATGAATTTTTATGGAAATAATGTTTTATTTGATTTTATTTAATGGGATAGAAAATGAGCTGACCGTACTGGATAGGGGAATAGCAATGTGAAATACAATTGGGTTTTCTATTTGAGTTCCTGCAATTGATCTGGCTCTTCTGTGAATCTTTCAGACATTGATATCTGGAGCAGTGGTGGAGCAGTTAGACTTTCTACGAGTTAATGAATCAGAAGAGTAAGTCATACATGTAGAAATGAACTTTCCTATTGACACATTCTCATTTTTCCTGCTTTGCGCCCATTTTGTAATGTAACTTTTAAACAACTTCTTCAGTGTCGTGTTAGTATTATGAGATTTGATAAATATGAAAAGATAATGTTGTTTAAAGATTGCACTCACATTAATTAATAATTGTAAAGTAGGAACAATTATATAGTTTATTAAAGGTGAATCAACCACCATAGTAAATATTTTATTGTTGTTTAAGGATTGTAGACAAAATTCTCATCTTACAGAGCCTGTCCTTTTGAGAGTTAAATTTTATTTCATATTTTTCCCCAGACTACCGCAGTTTAAGAGTTTTGAGGAGCTGGAACTACCCAAGCACTCAAAGGTAAAACGACAGACTAGCACTCCCAATGCATCTGACCTGGAGCAGCAGCCTGAGATCAATATCAATGACTGGAAGCAAGCGCCCACATTCGAGATCCTTCAAAAACTTGATGTAAGTCAATTGTGTGAAAGCAAATGGTTCCGATTCTGCACCTACAAATAATCCAAATTGGACTTGATTGTAATAACACTTACTATTTCCAGCATGTGCTGCAAGGTAGATGGAGGGGGTGGCATGGTAAAGAGATACCCCAGCGTGCCATTGAGCAAGAGCTCATGTACAATTCATTATCAATTACACTGAGCATTAGGAGAGCTGTCATAATCCGAGATGTATTTATTTAAATCACACCAAGGCTAAAAATACATTGTTTAAAGCAGCATCATGTTGGTAGCACTTTAGACTGCAAGACTTGACTAGCTATGTAAATACATTTCCGTAATTACCAATGGTTCTTGCTTGTACGTGGTAACCACTCTACAATTGTGAACAACATTTTGGTACCTAATGTAATTACACTACAACACCATGCCACAAGCTATTTCCATGTAATTACTCATATAGTACACCAACATATACAATAAGAGCAGAAACCATGAATTGCTACACAGTTATTACATTAACATCGTTATGTATAGCCTGTAATCTAAAGTGCTACTTTAATTTTAAGAACATAAGAAAGGTTGCAAACAAGAGGAGGCCATTCAGCCAGTCTTGCTCATTTGGTTATTAGTAGCTTATTGCCATGTGCCTGCCCAGTTCTGAATCTTGTCTAGATCACTCTGAATGACCTTTGCTGCCGCAACAGTGTTTGAAGCTTCTCCTGTTTTTGTGTCGTCTGCAAATTTTAAAAGTTTGCTTACTATACCAGAATCTAACTCATTAATGTAGATTAGGAAGAGCAGATGACCTAATACTGATCCTTGTGGTACTCCACTTGTTACCTCACTCCATTTTGAGGTTTCTCTTCTAATCTGTACTGTCTGTTTTCTACATGTTAACTACTCCCTAATCCATGTGCATGCTTTTCCTTGAATCCCTACTGCATTCAGTTTGAGAATTAATCTTTTATGCGGAATTTTGTCAAAAGCTTTATGTAAATCTAAGTAAACTATGGCATATGCAATTATCCATTGTCAAAGTTGCATCCTCAAAGTCAAGCAGGTTAGTTAGACATGATCTTCCCTTCCTAAAACCATGCTGACAGTCTCCCAGGATACTGTTATCATATTGGTAATTTTCCATTTTGGATCTTATTATAGTTTCCATAAGTTTCCATATAATAGAAGTCAGGCGTATTGGTCTGTAGTGACCTGGTTTGGTTTTGTCTCCCTTTTTGTAACCACCAGTGTTTTGCTAATCAGTTTCTTCTGTTTCCAGGACTGCAGCTGCCTTGCAAGCCAAGCTCTCCTTGCCAATTTACTGTTGAAAAGGGAAGGCCCTGATTTTTTTACTAAAGAAGGTATTGAAGTTTAAAAAGTAGTTGCATATAAAAAAAAAAAAAGTCCATGGTTGATTTTTCAGGCCCAGTACTAAGAACACAATAACAGATGCATCAAATTATATATATATATATATATATATATATATATATATATATATATATATATATATATATATATATATATATATATATATATATATATATAAATATAAATTTCAAACCTTGTTGATCATATTTACAAGTAAGTTAAGTGCTATGGGAAATCAATAATCATGAGTAATAAACCATGAGTCTACAATCCCGAACAGTGGATACAGAGAAACATTAGTATTTGGTGTCACATACACACATATATGTGTGTGTGTGTGTGTATATGTAAGAACTAAATAAATAAATTGCCATAAGCTATGTTTACTACCAATGATAACAATAAAATAATCACAAAATAATAAAATGTGTTTTATAAAAGACTAGAGGATTTAAATAAAATAAATAAATAAATAAATCCTTTATTTTGCACAAGTAGAGTTATTCCTGGATTTAATTTTTGAAATGGTATCAATAGTTTAGGGTGTGTTCACACTGGGTATGGTTCGGTACGTTTGGTATAAAGTGTGTTCAACAAAGTCCACTTTGGAAACAAACCATACAGAGTCCATCTAAAGAGGTGTTCTCGGTCTGTTTGGAAAATAGGAAATAGGTAGTCTCGGTCCTTTTGCACATAGGAAACGAACTGTACAAGGTAATCTGACTCAGAAGTAAACGTTTTGCGCGTAGTTATGTTTATATTCTGATGAAACAAGTAGCGCAAACAAAAAAAAAAGTCTTTGGGAACTACATTAGGATTACCAGACAGCCTGTGAAAACTGGGACTGTCATAGTTTCAGCCTTAATTTGTTGTCCCGGTTTTGCTGTTGGATGGATGGATGGATAGAATTGTGTAAGCTGCATTATTCTCCTACTGTAGGCATTCATACATATTAAATTAGCGAAGTGCTCCCCCAGTACTTTCTTCCACATCAATATGTAATAGTCTAAAAGCATGCTATATTAAAAACTGAGGCAATACATCAATAGCTGCCATCTTTCAATGTGCCTTGTAGGATATTGTAAACATCAGATTCACACACCAATTAACCAAATTCACTTAAACTGCATTGTGAATGAACACAAATGGACTCAGTCCTGAATAAAATATAAAAGGACAAAAAGAAAAAAAAAAAAAACACTAGTTTGCATCCAAACGAACTCTGTCCCTTTTGCTAGCAGATAAGTGTGAACAGCAAGCACACTGATACATTGTTTCAAACTAAATGAACCAGATTGAGTCAGTTTGAAATGGACCGATTGTGAATGCAGCCTAAGTCAGAGCTAGTTCTATTTTAGAAACTAATACACAGAGGTTTATCATTATGTATTATGAAACATTTTAACCTGGTACCTACAATAAAATGTAATTCTGTAATGGGAAACATTTGTGTTGCTTGAGCAATTAATTACACTGTCAAAAACAAATGTGATTGCTCTCTAATAGATACCACACATCTCGCAACTAGTTGTCCTTTGAAATCATGTTGGCTTGAATCTTGCTTAAGTAGTGAAAGGGCAGATCAGTCTCTGAGTGCATTTAGTTTTTGGCCTCTTTTGACCCCTATAAATGACCCCTATGAACTGACAACCATGTGATCAATGTGATTAGGATCCCAGCAGAGGTGGAGCCATTAAGCAGTAAGTGAAAGGCTTTTTATCCAGTTGTCTGTACTTCGACACTCAGGCCTACATTAACTGGAATAGGAAAGGATGTTGAATTAACCTTGGAAAAAATAACAGAAGAACTAATGCACTATGTGAGTGAACAGAGATTGAGTTCACTAACCATCATAATCAATGAACATTATTTTGATGCTGTCTGATTCTAATCTGCAAAGCACTGAAGGAACTAAATATATTTTATATGCCTTCTGGCAGGATAGAAGACCATTTTTGAAGCTGTTTTAGCTTTGGATTTTAAGAAACAAATTTGACTTACAAAACAAGTGATGTTAATGACAGTCTTTTAAAAATATGAATCATCCTCTTGTCCAAAATATATGAATAACACTGAAATGTGTGGAAGAGTTGTATTGGACATGCTAACTGAGCATGAAATTAGGAATATATTGTTGGATCAAAAATATGCTGTCGGATGACAGAATTAAAAGTGAACCATTTCAAATCCCATTATGTATTTTTTTTTTTTTACCATAAATAACAAGTGAAAGAGCATTCTTTATTATTATATCTCTTCAAGGCACTGTCATGGATCTGCTGGAGAGAATTTACAGAAGAGCTGGAACCAGAAAACTCTGGTCAGCATCCTTTGCATTATTTATTTCAAACCTATTTAAATTTCTTAAAATGTGTGAAGTGGTATTTTTAAGTAACAGTCCAGGAGTTAATGCTGAAATGACTGCATGCATAAAGAGAAAGTTTGTCTAAATATTTTAATATAAAGCTATTGTGAGGTCACTGTTAACACAGATGAAGCTGGTATAAGGTTAGCAACACCATAATTAAAATGTGATCTTAGTTTATTTATTTTTCATTGGTCCCTATCCCATATTTTATTAAAGATATGTCATAAATTTATTGCATAAGGTTTACAACTTTCTCCCTTGTTTGTTTGTTTGTTTGTGTGTTTGTAACTTTTCCCTTGTAAATACCTGGAATAAAACTCTAGGTTGGTTGTGCATTACACTGCTGCGTTAACAAAGCTCCTCAATAGCTCCACATATTACTACTTTGTTTATACATGGCAAGCAGGTAATGTGCTGGGTTCTTGAAACGTTACAGCATGTGACTCAAAGTTTGTCTAGCATTGCTCAGTCATGCAATTATCAATGCTTCCAAATAAGTGCTTTTCAATAGGATAATTTACTAACTAATCAGAACTTTGGTTAACCCCTTCACCGCTGTCGATTTTAAAATACATTAAGATTCAGTTGTAATGTGGTTCTTTCAACCAAGTCCTATCTTGTCCACTCGCAGAAGCTAAACAGGACCGGACAGTAGTTGGATGGTGCTTCAGAGAAAAGTACTGTTGGTAGATTTGTAGGGCGTACTCCCCATTGATTGTTCCACACATTGCTGCCCCTTCTTTCGAATGAACCATTAATGAAGCATTGTTAGCTAACCGTAATATTCAAAGTGTAAATATGGATCTCCAAAACCTGTTTCTGTAATAAAAACTATTCATGTTTTTCACAGTGCTAACAGCTGAGAGATGTTACCAATACCTAAACACAGTTGTGGCTTTAAGCATCTGTCTGTTGCTTTTTCCTATATAGGAATTCATCAATTAACTACGAAACATCATTTGAAGTCACTCTCTTGGATGATGAATTAAGCATTAAAATATCTTGCAGTTCAACTTGATGTTAGAAATGAATTGCCTTAGTAAGAAGAAATTGCAAACACAGGGCCTGAATTCACAGAAGTCATGAGCAATTCGTACAATGTAACAGGAGTCTTCATTTTTCGCAGCACACAAATTCATATGTTTTAACAAGCAGATCCTGAAGGTTTTGGTTTTTTTTGTTTGTTTTTTTTAACCTCGGGAAATAATACTGAGTTTCAGTGAGTGTGTTATTGATGTTTGATGTGCGCTGTTAATGAAAAGACAAAAGACAGATCTTGTGAAGGCCACAAGTTTTGCATTTTATGTAATATATTGCAAGTATTTTTTTGCGACATGTTATCAACTCCAAATCAGCACCAATAGTGAAATTGGTTAGTCTATAATTTGAGTACTCAGATTAAGTATCTGTGAATTGACATTAATTTAAGATACATTGTATTGCCCTGACACCCTTACATAAAAGGCAGGCCTTTAGAGTTGGTGTGGTATTTAAAGTAGAGCTATTTTTAATTTTGAAGGACAGGTTTGCTAATGAAGACTTATGAGGGGCTTTTGGAAAGTAATTCACTGAGACTGAATTGTGTAGTCTAGGTCATAGTTAGACTAGTCTTTGTCGACCAGACCAGTATATTGATTGCTGCTGAATCGATATCAGCCGGATGTATTTGAATTAACTGCAGCTATGAGCATTAAGCACCCACTTTATCTTTTTATAAAATCTAAAAATAGGCTTTCATGTAACCAGACTATGTCTGTCTCTGTCTGAACTAAATACTAAAATAATGTCAATTCATTCAGTGACTATTTCCTTGTAGGATTACCTTTTTTTTTTTTTTTTTTTTTTTTTTTTTACCAGGTCTGTTGTACGACTAGCTGCCAGTCTGTTAGGTAAACTAGTGGACAGCCTTGCACCGTCTATTACTAATGTGTTAGTGCAGGGTAAGCAGGTAAGTTAAAACATTTCTATACCCTACCTAATAATCCACACTACCTAAATAATGCTTCCTCAACACGCGCTGAAGCCACACAATTGTGTTTCTCTTCGGTCACAATCGTGTTTTCAACACATGATGATAGTGTATTCTGAATATTGTATGTGTAAGATCAAGTCGCTGTGTAATGGAGCACTTATTTCAATCTCTAAACTATGTTGCTGTTATATAAATTTGCTTTGTACTTATAAATAATTGTTACCATGTTTTGAAGTACTGCATTAAGGTTTAAATATGCACACTGATCAATGTTCAAGGTATACTTCCTAATAGCAGTCTGTTATTTATTTCATACAATATAAATATTTGCTTTTATTTATTGTTAATAGTTAGTGGTGCACTGAACATTTCATGCACCGTGTGAAAAGTGTTTTGTTTTGCCAGGTTACTTTGGGGGTGTTCAGTCACGAAGAGGAGGTGATTTGTAATCCTCTGTCTCCTGGAGTCATTAAGGACATTATCTATAGCAAGTGCAACCCCTATGGTGAGCGAGAAGCCGTTGTTCAGCAAGAGCTTGTCATTCACATCGGCTGGATCATCTCCAACTCCCCGGAACTCTTCAGTGGCATGTTGAAAATACGAGTTGGGTATGTTTGCTTCCGGTTGCTGACGCTAACAGAATTGGGAACTAACAGATGCTGGTAGCTCCAGTTTTAGATGCAGAAATAATAAACATACTAAATTAGTAAAGCGTTTTAGTACTTGTACATAAGTTTGTTTGCATGGATAGCACTATTCGTCATATCTTATTTATTTAAGTTTCTGATCATTAACACTTTACAGTATAGTCCTAAAACTATAGTGAACTACAAAACCATAAAAATGAAATCAACATTTCTTCCAGGAGGTTGCCTTAATTTTTGCCACAAGTCATTGTGGAAAATGTGTTATAATTACCTCTTTTAAGAATGATTAGTGGACCACATAAAATAAATAATAAACCGATTGCACAAAGGTGTGTTTAAAAAGTTTGTTCTTTGCAGATGGATTATCCATGCCATGAAACATGAACTCAAAATCCGTGCAGGAGACATGCCAGCCCAGGACTTATACCAGCTGTCACCTAGCGAAATCAAACAGCTCCTCCTGGAGGTTCTGCAGCCTCAACATCAAGGAAGGTGGGAAAACCAGCTGTCTCCAGCAGACTGAATTACAAAACTGTTTCATCGAAATAATATTGGGGCTTCAGCATAACCTACTGTAGCTAACTAGAGTACAAAGCAAACTGTCAGAGTTCTTGAAATATATTGCATTAACTAAAGCTAACAACAGGGCTGTTATTAAATCACACTTGCATCATTCCCCATAGCTCATCTTTCTTGTTATATCATGCTAATTACCCTTGTTACGTTTAATCAGAACTAAATTAACATGCATTGTGTTCAAATGCTTTCAGTAATGGGTTATACACTATTGTAAGTGGCAGATCTTACTTAATCAAGGGGAAATATGTCTCTTAACCTTGAGACGCTTTCAGGCACTTTCATACCCTCCTGTGATTCATCATTTCTGCTGCAATTTTGTTTTTGAAGGTGCTGGTTGAATAGGCGGCAAATTGATGGCTCCCTCAATCGAACTCCTCTGGGGTTCTATGACAGACTGTGGCAGATTTTGGAAAGGACTCCAAATGGCATTATGGTTGCTGGCACACATCTTCCACAGGTAAGATTATTCTGAAGGTGCTGTCCTTCAAGTGAGAAATCTGGAGGATAGTAGGGCTCCTATGGCATTTAAGAATGCTCCCATATTGTAATTTAAGAACCCTCACAAAGAATGTATATCACCAGATATCAGTCTAATTGCAGCTCTGCTGGGTTAACTTGACTGATCTCGTCAAGCTAGAAAGTACAGCAAAACATTGCATAACACAGTGAGCATACATTTTGTGTAAATAATTGTTATAACTAGTATTCTTAAGATATGTTTGCTGTGTTAATAAATGTTATCGTGAAATTAGAGTTGAATATATATATATATATATATATATATATATATATATATATATATATATATATATATACACACACACACACATGAGATTAGAATTAGAATTCTGAATATAATGCTGTGTTTTTTGTTTCCTATTTTGCATGCTTTTAAATAAGTGTTTACTCTCCTCTGCCCACATCGGCAATAATGCCGCATAAACCTCAGTGTATAGTTGTCCATTTGTAATCCCTTTGTAATTAATTTTAATCTGTTTGACTAGTGAAATGTTGGCAAGAATTTACTTCTTCTGATTAGCAAGTCCAATGTGGCTTAAGAGATATCCCTTAAATACACAGCAGGCTCTTATCTGTTCAATTTTGTTTGCTCCCATTTCTTGCAAACAGTTCTACGAGTTGAGCCCTTGAAAGCAAATGAATAATAGGACAGTTGCTGGGAAACATGCTTTCTTATGCATAATCTGTTGTATAACAACTTTTTTATTTATTTATTTTTGCATTAGTAAAATGACTTTGTTTGGCATTGTCTTTTAAGTTCTCACTAATGTTATTGTTAGTGCAGGAAAGCTGGAAATGTAGATGTAATTCTGTACATTACACTATAGTGTAGTTCAGGGTCTAGGTGGAGTTTTAATTGGTTCAATTAAACAATTGCTAAGATGGCAAAATAAGAAAAAGAGGCTTGCCTGGGCCATGAAGCACCGCCAGTGGACTACTGAAGATTGGAAGAAGGTCTTATGGACCGATGAATCAAAATTTGAAATCTTCGGTTCATCACGCAGGGTTTTTGTACGCCATCGAGTAGGTGAAAGGATGGTTCCTCGGTGTGTGACACCAACTGTCAAACATGGAGGAGGAAGCGTGATGGTCTGGGGCTCTTTTGCTGGATCCAGAGTCGGCGACTTGCACAGAGTGAGTGGCACCCTGAACCAAAACGGCTACCACAGCATTTTGCAGCGTCATGCAATACCCTCCTGTATACGCCTAGTTGGTCAGGGGTTCATCCTACAGCAAGATAATGACCCAAAACATACCTTAGAAGAAAAGAACAAGCTGGTAGGCTTCAAATCATGGAATGGCCAGCACAGTCTCCAGACTTAAACCCCATCGAGCTGGTTTGGGATGAACTGGACAGAAGAAGGAAAGCAAAGCAACCTACAAGTGCAACACATTTGTGGGAACTTCTTCAACAGTGTTGGGAAGAACTTTCCGAACAATATTTGAATTCCATTGTACAAAGAATGCCACGAGTGTGTTCGGCTGTTATGTCTGCAAAAGGTGGCTACATTGAGTTAGAAATTTAGATGAAATTAAAAAAAAAAAAAAAAAAAAAAAAACGATTCCATGATTTCTTTATCTGCAATTGTTTATTTGTTCTATGCTTTAATTTCAGAGTATATTAAGACATTAAACTGCGTAAATTTCAATAAAAACTGGAAAAATTGAGGTGTTCTAAAACAATATTTTGTTGAAGTGTTTAATGTGCCTGTGACTGTGTTTCTCCCTCTCTCTCTCGCTCTCTCTCTCGCTCTCTCTCTCTCATGTTTAAGCAACCCACTTTGTCAGACATGACCATGTATGAGATGAACTTTTCTCTGCTTGTGGAAGACATGTTGAAGAATATTGTTCAGCCTGAATACAGACAAATTATTGTTGAGGTATGGCAAATGATCAGCAGTTTTACAATTCTGCTTCATGGAACTACTGCCTGTGAATTAATTGGCTATTTGCCCCTCTTGGGTCGTTGCAAGCAGATTGCAAAAAGGAACAGACAGCTAGACTTAAATGACTAAAAGGATTTTCATAGTGACCTTTTTGTAAATCTACAATGTATTCACACCATGTCACTCAAGTTGGTACAGATATAGATATAGATATAGATATAGCTAGATAGATCTCTCTATCTTGGAAGCTAAGCTATGAATTTAATGTAATTAAAGAAACAAATCACAGTTTGAGTGTCTGCAACCAAAAGACTCCCATTTTCCTAAAAGTCTAAAAATCATTGTCATTTTGTTCAATTTTACAGCTGTTGATGGTTGTGTCCATTGTCTTGGAAAGGAACCCTGAGTTGGAATTTCAGGACAAAGTGGATTTGGATAAACTAGTGAAGGAAGCTTTTAATGATTTCCAGAGGGACAGAAGCAAGCTGGAGGGAATGGAAAAAAAGGTGGGTCCACGCCTGGCCACATAGGGTACAGCACTCGTACATGTCCTGCATATCCCGTTAATCAAAACCCCTGTGTAATTAACGGCTGACACGTTGCCCTTAAGTTAAACTTCATTTTTGTCTGCCACCTTTTGTGGCCACATGCATTGAACCAATAACTTTTTAAATTGTTTAGTAGTGTTTAGCAGTAGAAAAATGTTAACTTTTCCATTTTACTCTGCAGGATGAAATGACTGCTTTTTACAACACCCCTCCACTGGGCAAGAGAGGAACTTCAAGCTACTTGACCAAGTCTGTGATGATCGCTTTACTGGAGGGGGAAGTGAAGCCAAGCAATGATGACCCCTGCACAGTCAGCTAAACGAGCCGATGAATGGTGCAAAGTGTGTGAAATAGTTTGAGTTGAATTGCAATATTGATAATATTGTCTTTTTGCATTGTTGCATGAATAGCCCTTTTGAATATTTTCAACCACCAGTGTACAAAACTGTTTTCGCAAAGGAAGTGCAACCTAGAGCACATGTTTAACAGTTAAAGAGCAATTGAATAAATTAGATTTGTTAGTTTGCCAGTCTGATGAATATGCAAATACTGATTGGTGTCAGGAATATTGAATATTAAGGTGGTAGATCAAAGAGTATATTTTAATTTCAACACAAATACAGTGCTCAGAATAACAATTTCAAAAAACGTTTGACAGCCAGTATTTATTTTTAAATCTTTTTTTTTTTTTTTTTTTTTTTTTGGTTAACGCTGAATGGTCTACACACATACAGTATATAAATATAATTTAAAATATACAACATGGTATCAGTAAATGCGTTCTGTTGAGAGCATGTGTACGTTTCACTGTGTTTTGTGGATTCTGGTGTGTCTCTGCCAAATAAATTCCTTACAAAATCTCTTTGTTTTGATGTTGTGTAAGTTTTTTTTTTTTTTTTTTTTTTTAATGGGCCAATTTAATCAAGCAGCAGTTATGACTGGGCTAGGGACATCGTGCAGCGATGGTGCCACCTGGCAGTTCTTTGAAGTAGAATGAAATGGTGCAGTTACAGAAAAAATAACTTTTTTTTTTTTTTTTTAAGAAAGTTGTGTGAAATGGACAATGTGAGGTGAATGTCTGTGTAAATACAGCAACCTGGATGGGTCGATATCACATGGAATGTTGTATTTCAACAACATTTTAACAAAATAAATTCTATAATGTAACAAAAAAAAAAAACCCTCTTTGCTATATACAACAATAAATCTTATCAAACGATCTACTGGTAATCACTATGTGAAATTCATTACTAGTGTGTCTGAAAATAACATGTAATGCATGTAAAACAAAACAAAAAATAAAGCTAAATATGTTAAAATCAGAAGCAGTTCACATGTATTTTTGTTGCTTTAAAAGTTGAAATCATCTTAAAAAAAACTCACTGTTTACTCCCCCCCCCCCCCCCCCCCAAAAGCAAAGGCTTAGTAAATGATGCCCATGGCCTTGAGACAGATAATTCAATTATGATAAAATATACATGTACTAATCTCCATAAAGATGAACACATTAACCCTTCCTTTATGATGCCACATCACCTAGCGCTGTTACAAAGCCTGCTCTCTATCACTTTGACAGGTTTCGAAACAAACAAATTATACATCTCTCAGCCTTAGCAGCGTAACCCTTACTGCACTCTAAAATACATTGCCACCTGTCATACGCTGTACTTAATTTCCCTTTGAAAAGTTTGCAGAGTCTGCTCTGTCAAGAGTGATTACATACGAGTATGATTTGATCAACTGTCTTTTACTTGATACTTGATATATCCTTTATGAAGCCACAGAACATCAAAAAGTGAAATAACGAAAGTCCTGAATAGGATGATTAATTGGAATGTATTGGGACTATAATGTAATGAAATTATTTGTTTTGTTATTTTCAGGTGTGGAATTAATAATAATAATAATAATAATAATATAATAATAATAATGATGATGAAAATAATAATAAGGCAGTCAATGTACTATAATTTATTAGTTTCCCAGTAACGCCTAATGTGTTTACATTTCCTGTTGACTGGAAAAGCAAGTAAAATAACTTACTGTTACAATGGAGAATTGTTGATTGTTTCTGCACAGATTTAGTACTATGAATTGTTAATGGGAATATTTATAAAAGGTCTTTCAGGTATTTAATAGAAAACAACTATAGATGACCATGCAAGTTATGTATTTCCATAACTATGGTATTTGGTTTGTTGGACACACAGTAATGGTTATTTTGATGCAAATATTTTTATATAATAAAAACAGCATGTGTATAATTGGATTTATAATAAGACTTATTGTTGTTCTTAGGCAACAGTTGTTAACAATTCAATCTGCACAGAACACCTTGAACAATTGTATTAGCCCACCAATAAAAATGAATAATGCATACAGTACAGCTGGAAAGATATTCATTCAGCTTCTCTGCATCCTTTAAAGCAGTACAAGATTTGAATGGAGAGTAAAGGCGGATTACAGAATTGGATTTCTCCGTTACTGTGGTGGTTCTTTTGAACGGCTCTTGTTTTTGTTGATGCACATTTTAAAAAGCTTTTGGATGCAGGTGGTCAGTCAGTGCCCTGTGACACTGTGAGACATAGCTGGATCTAATTACATAGGATCATGATTTCTGTAACATGGGCTTTCTAATTAACTCTGCATAAGGTAATGAGATCTTTTAATACCAACCCTTATGCAAAGCCCACAAAGGGTTATAACCCAGAATTGAAAATGTGTTGCAGGTTATTGGGATCAGATTATTTTTTAATGATTAATTGAATGCAAGTCTAAACTATATGCATGCAAATTGTTCACCAAATCCTTTTTGTTCCTCAAACTGTCTGTAGCACTAGCAATATTATCACTGTTCCCCTTGTGGTAAAGCTCTTGTGATTGTATGCTTGTATTTTGTGTCAGTTTGGAACATGCAGATACATTATTTATGTTACTTTGTATATAAAGTTCCTGCTGGTTCCTGGTGCCTTTTAACTTTGTGTCACCATTTAAATTCATTACAATGGTGACTATTGCAAAGGGTGCAGCTGTTTTACCTGTACCATTATATTTTAAATATTATCTTAAGTTAACATAGAGGTAACATAGTACAAACAAGAGGCACCACTTACAATGTTAATGAAGCTGACAAGAGGGAAGACAATTAAAATAAATAAAATAAATAAATAAATAAATAAAAATTATGATGGCCTGAAAAAACAGCATTAGGAAAGGAGGTTTGCATTCCTGTTTTGAGATGGAGAGCTCTACCTCTCGACGACGGGGGATCACCGTGTGTGTGTTGTGTGTGTGTGTATATATATATATATATATATATATATATATATATATATATATATATATATATATATATATATATATTTATTTATACAGGAATTTGACCCATTGAGACCTAGATCTCAATTACAAGGGGGTCCTGTCAACAAACATGTACAATAAAACAACACAATATCATGTGTGATACTGACTTAATCATTTTAGAAGTCATAAGCAAAGAACATTCACCCAAACGTGTGGATCCTTAATCAGGATCAAAACATATACATGAGGCCCTAAATAATTTACAGAGATCCTTTTTAAAACATTTTTAAAAGGGATTATCAAATGTACTCCTGGTTAAAAGAGTTAAAAGTTTTTGGAAGTTGATAGGCAAAGGACATTTTAGCCAAACATGTGCCAACCCTTAAGAAGTTTACAAACGAGAGAAGGCCATTCAACCCATCTTGCTTGTTTGGTTGTTAGTAGCTTATTGATCCCAGAATCTCATCAAGCAGCTTCTTGAAGGATCCCTGGGTGTTGGCTTCAACAGCATTACTGGGGAGTTGGTTCCAAACTCCCACAATTCTCTGTGTAAAATGAAGTGCCTATTATTTTATCTTCTGAATGCCCCTTTATCAAATCACCATTTGTAACCCCTGGTCCTTGTTTCTTTTTTCAGGTTGAAAAAGTCCCCTGGGTCAACATTATCAATACCTTTTAAAATTTTGAATGCTTGAATCCGATCACCATGTAGTCTTCTTTGTACAAGACTGAATAGATTCAATTATTTTAGCCTGTGCATATGACGTGCCTTTTAAACCTGGAATAATTCTGGTCGCTCTTCTTTGCACTCTTTCTAGAGGAGATTGGCAGAACCGCAGGAGCGCAGATTATAGTTGGTATCATACCTATTAACCAGAGCAGTTAAATAACAAGGCACCAATCATTTAAGAAACTTAACAGAAAACAGTACCAATGATAAAGTCTTCAGTCTGTAAGTGAAAGCCAGCCTAATTTTACATATATGTTGCAATAATGAGTCAAGGTGGGACATTCTAATACGAATCTGCAGCATGAGTTATAAAATGCATCTAGTTCTTGTAAAGACTGAGTAGAAATAAAATGGTAAATATAATCACTATAATCAAGGACAGGGAGAATAGTAGTAGTCATCAATTTTGATCTGCTAGACTGAGAAAAGATCTTCCTATTTCTAAAAAGGAAGCATAATTTAGGTCTTACCTTTGAAATCAGCTACACGTCAATCCATGCGCCTAAGTATTTATAATAAGGAGCTTTATTCTCTCACCTTTCAGTGTATCAATAGTCCAAGATATATTTTAATACTGCTTTCTATTAGAACAGAATAACATATGTTAATAATAAGCACTGTACAGAAGGGAAGCAAACAAGAGGTTCCAGTTTGTTTCCTTTTCTAAGAGTGGATGATCAGGGTCAAATACTAGTTTAAGTGTGCAGTGGCTGCTGCTTTTTCCATATGTTGCCTTGTTGTAGTGTAACATACCCTCTCATACTGTACTATATATTACTGTTACCATTTCAAGGTTTATTTAACTTTATGTCTTTATTCAAGTGACTGGTGACCCCAAAGTTTTTATTTATTTTTTTTGTTATTGTTTTTTTCTCTCTGTATAACCGTTGGCATATATATATATATATATATATATATATATATATATATATATATATATATATATATATATTCATTCAAAGAGAGTTATATAGATGCACTTATTACAAAAATGTTTTGTGCTTCCATATCACAGTTTTAGATAAAATGTTCAACTGTTCAGTAATAGATTCACAGGTGTCTAACAATGGTGTCAAACGATACATGTATTTAAATGACAACATAAATATGCTGTCAGCCTCCAAAAAGCCCAAAAGTCAAATGTGCAAATCCTGTTAACTTCTGTTGTTTTAATACAGTGGCCGCAAGGCTATTGTGCAATATATATATTTGACTAAGACAACAATTTATAATGGGTATGCTGACTGCCACACTCCTGAAAGCCAGAGCAACTGAAACCCAGTTAGTATGAAAACATCACAGGCATCATAATTAAAGAATTCTTCTTGTTTAGAATTACTTTGCAAATCATTTACTGTTTTCATCCCAGTACTGCAGTAAAGGTAACATACTGAAGGATAAAATACCATAACCAGGGACACTTTCAGTAGAAGTACACGACACCTTTTAAAATATTCAAATTCTGCACCTCTTACTGACTTTCAATTTATTAATGGTGAGGTTTTTTTGGGAAACATGTCCAATAACTAATTTATTCCTGAGAGATTGAAATAGCAGTACTGTTAAAAAGAAGATGGAAAAATACTTTGCCTTTTTAAGTAAACTGTAATGTTCTTTAGACTGTAGCCCGAAGGTTCCCATCAAAATGAAATTAAACTGGACTGAACTGGTACTGCTCCCACATCAAGGATTGTTTAATGGTGTTCTATGAAAAAATTACTCATTGTGCACTTCATTATAAATGCATAATATTTAAATAATGCATACTGGCTTATCAATGCACACACTGGGTAATGCATTACCCTCTTCCTATTCTGGGGTAGGATGTTCTCTGGTTATAACATTTGGAAATGTCTTCATGGAATCTGAGCAAGACAATGAATTTCAATGTCATCTTATTTTTTTAATTTATTTTTTGGTTCAATTGTAAGCCCTGGCCACAAGATATATGTTTGTTTGGGTGTTGAAACATGTCTCGGACATTTCAGAATGAGCTCTTTCCTGATGTATCCATAACCATTCCCTTTTCTATTTGACTTCTTGATGTTTTTCTTAATTTATTGCCTGAGGTTTGCCTTAATATTTCAGCCTCTGTAATTCTACATGTCAATGTAGCTCTTTTTAAGAACTCAGATTATACCTTTGAGCGATAAAAAAGGAGGAATAGCCATTAATTTCATAGCTTTAACAAAATAGAAATGTTTTATAAAATAATCCCTTGCAGTTTCAAGGATCCCTTGCAGAATGATGGAAGTGCAAAGCAGTATTGTTTAAAGTAGTTTAGAAGTGATAAATAGTATTGTTTAAAGTAGTTTGTCCCACTTCTCTTTTAACAGTATACTCAGGTTTTGTTTACTGTGGGCTCAATGAAATTAACGGTTACATTCCTCCATGACAACGAAGCCACTGAACACTAAACAAAACAACAAGGAGCCTATACCCTCAATACCATCCATTATGCTAATCATACCCATTGACCAGCTACTGGGAACTACTAGAAGTGGTGCAAATATTAAATCTGGTCTCTGCACCAAGACTTTTGGTCTGTCAGATTCAACAGCCTGCAAGATAAAACCACAAAGAAAGTGTTACTGCAAAGCTCACTTGCCACTGCAGTAGCTTGGTAATGTATCAGTGATACTTAGCAGTACCAGTATTGCAATATTTGCTCTGATGCATTGTCATGTCATTGATAGAAATATAGATGATTTGCAAATTCTGCTAAGGTTTCTTAAGGGTGATACCTTTCGTCCATGCAGCAGGAGAGGGTTCATCACACTGGACAAGTGGAGGAAGTTTGGAGGATAGCAGGTTTTTCTAGGGAACAGGTAGGCAGTTAGACAAGGAATAACACTTGCTATAGGCATAAAACATTCTATTATATCAGTACTTGACTTCCTCACTCATTGCAGGAGGTTCCAACTTCCAGCGCTCATCTCCTTGGTTACACCCTAAGGGTTAAAACTGTTTTCAAAGCCTGACTGTTTTCAGTCATTCAAAAGAACAGAGATGAAAGGTGATACACTCTTAAAAAGGCTGTACCCTGTTACCACAGAATCACTACACATAGAGTAATAAGGTATCCTAATTATATTTTTCAAACCTTTTTTTTTAAGGGTAGTTATATTAATCTGCCACTCTATAGTTGGTATTCCTCAAGTAATAAAATGAAGCAATAAAATCATTTAGGGTGTGTTCTTGCTGTGAGATATCACAATACTGAGCATAGCCTTGTGATTTGCCACACACCGTTTTGTATTTTATTCCATGAGTTTAAGAGGCAGTAATTTGAAACGAGCCAAACCGAGTATTTATTCCTGCATCTTTCCATTTTCTGTGACCATGATCTTGTCGCTCTCGTCACGCTTGGTCAACTCAGTGCACTCCTGAACTGTATTAGAAGATTATGCATGTTCCTTTAGACTCTGAAAGGGATTAATATTGGTTTTGTATAATACAGACCTTTATCAAAAGGATTTGTCATATAAACTTATTTAATTACTTTTTCAAGGAATAGAATCTTTCTTCTTAACTCAAAATGTCAGTTTGTTGTGGAATGCTAATGCTGTATTTTGTTATTTATATACTGAATGTGAAAAGTGATTTATTAGAATTCGTTACTGTTTGAGGATGAATCAGTTATTACCTTCCTGTGCTGATAAAAAAAAAACCAAAAAACTGGATCCCGAGTGATTACTGAGAGTTGACTGCATATATCTTGCAATCCAACACTGTCAATGTCAAGATCATCCATGTGGATGGTTCCACTGAATGGCTCAACTAGCCAGAACAAAGCTACTGGCAGGGAAAACTTTCCTAAATATGGCAAGCCATATTAAACCCTTTCAACATTGTTATTCTAAAAACACTGACAAGTAAATTATCCAGATACTCCAACATTACCCTAAGCCACTTTAGCCTTCATGTTATATTGTGTGCACACGCCTACTTGTTTTGTGTAATATACAATTGCATTTGTTTCTTTTGCAGCAATTCTGACGTGTAACCCATTTGGAACAAATGTCGAATTTTCTCTGTATCTAATTGAAGGGCATTTTTTAACTTGGCTGTCTCCAGTAAAAACAGTTCAAAACATATTTCTGATGACTATTTGCATGGAAAATGGTATTTGTAAGGCAAATTTGTTTTGCATCCTCAAGGCTTGTACAGCTATAGAGAGAAGCACACAAAGGAGAGCATACCTTATCCTGATGAGTTCTAGCTGTTAGATACAGTGCAGTTTAAGCACACAGAGCAGTTGTTATAGTTGTTATAGCAGGGTAGCATGGGCAAACTACTCAATGACAATATTGCAACATGGTGTACACTCTTGTTGAATACTATTTATGATGGTCATTGGTCAAGACAGATATCTTCTGTTAATACTATAGCTTTTGTGTGAATGGGTGAGTGTTCACTGTCGTATGTTCTGTTAATATGGGTTTGCGGTGACAATGCCAAGCCTCTGCTGGAGTGTGTGTATCTAGCAGAGTGACGGTCCCCCAACACGTACACAGATGGACTTGGGGGAGGTCTGTGCCGAGCATGTAAGCAGGGCTGGGACACTCCTTTAGGACAGCAGGCTTGATAGTGAGCTGTTCAAGAACTGATTTAAGTGCTACCAAGGGTTAAAGAACGTAACACGCTCTATAATGGTTAATGTTAATAATTGTTTAATATAGAGTGCATTTTATAACTATGATCACAAAACAATACATACACACTGAAACTGAACAAAGAAACAACAATCTCAGGGTCAGTACAATCCCACATTTATCATTGAGATTTCCATTTTTTTTTTGGTGAATGGATGTTGCATGTAAACGGTTTGCTGTCAGTAGAAAGAACATGCTACAGCGGCGAGGTTTTCACTGTATTGGCAGCTGCTAGAAGTGATACAAATAACGAATCTGGTCTCTGCACCAGGACTTCTGGTCGGTCGAATTCAACAGCCTGCAAGACAAAACAGCAAACATATTATTACTGCACAGCTCACATTGTTACTTTAAAAACTGAAATATATGGATTCACGACATACATATGGATTATTTATACACTAATATATATATATTTTATATAGTATATATATATATATATATATATATATATATATATTAATATAATATAATTTTTTTTTAAATAGACTGCATTAAACAGTATTTTGTGAACAGGGCCCACATGTCCAGTTGAATGTATTTATTTCTGCACCTTTCCATTTTCCATGACCAGGATCTTGTCGCTGTCCAGAACAGTGTTGATACGATGAGCGATGGTCAACATGGTGCACTCCTGGAAGGCCTCTCTGATTGTGTGCTGGATCAGGGCATCTGTCTCAGAATCAATAGAGGCAGTAGCTTCATCTAAAACAATTATCTGCACGAAAAATGTAACTATTAAAAAAAGATTAGATATACTGTGCAATTCACATTGCAGATTTTTTCCCCTCCGACATATCATTGTTATATGAATATAAAACTAGGCTGGCTCGCTTATGAACTGGAGGTTTTCTCATTGGTATTGTTTTGTGATTAAGGTTTATACAGGCTTGGTACCTCCTTATTTGGGTGCTGTGATAGAAAGCACTAGCACTAGCACTGGCATAGCTTATGCTCTACTTTTGAATAGTTATTTTTTTTTTTTTTAATACCTGTTTGTAAATGATGCCTCAATCTTAATGGATAAATCAATGCATAAATAAATTAAAGCCTGCATGTTATACTAATAATAAACTGACCCACACAAAATATGAAAACAAGCAAACAGTCTATATGCACACCTCCCTGATTCATATTATCAATGTTAGAAAAGCTCTTTGAACATAATAATATTATAACAGTACCCTTTACTTTGACTTTTGACATACTGTGGCTGCCATCATACTGTGTTCACGTGACTCGTATTACATTACACTCAAGCTATTTCATTATCCAAGTCAATGCATTTGTTGTTTCCTGATGATATGGACCAAGCACTTTGATATATGTGTTACTCACCTTGGAGTTTCTCAGAAGGGCTCGCGCCATGCACAGCAGCTGTCGTTCACCCACAGAGAGGTTCTGCCCATTCTCAACCAACTCTGTGTCTAGCTTTTTGGGCAGGTTGGAGATCTTAAATCAACAGCAGGAAGGAATTAAGGATTTAAAAACAGTTTTAAAAAATAGAATGACATTATGGAAAGCTGCTCTTGCAGTACCATTTCATTTTAAACACATGTTTTTAATTAACTTTAAGGTTGACTGTAGGGGGGTATAATAATTATAGGAATATAACATTTGGGATTCATATCTGTCAGATATAATATTCTGAATACTATGGTGTTTTTGTTTTTAGAGGCTTTTGTTAGTATATAAGGGTTGCACATTATGGGTGGGATAGATACATTCGGAAAATGAACATATGTATGCATATGTATTTGTTCTTAAATAATCATACTGCTCTTCAATATACATTGGAAAAAAAAAAAAAAAAAGCAAAAGTTTGTAATATGATCTGTCTGCATACCATATCTTTTATATATGTTCTTTCCAACGCTTGCCAGATCTCATCTTCACTGCATTTGTCAAAGGGATCCAGATTATACCTGTATTTATGGTAATGAGGACATAGAATATAAGGCTTGCATATGATGCTCCTCTGCCAATATGTTTTGTTCACTGGGTTGAACATGCTGCATAGATGTATTATTTTATTTATTTATTTATTAGCAGATGGCACCCTAATTCTCCCAAGAATGAGGCTGTGCTCCAAATATTTTTATTCTACTTTTTATTTTTCTTCAACCATTATTTGGGTTTATTTTTGGAAATCTGTAATATTTTGTATTATAATAAAGGTTGTTATTTAATGCAAGCTTGTCCTGACTGAATATACTTTATTATTATCACAACATCATTATATTGCAAGATCCTGCAATTTTCAAATTTTTCTGACTAAAGTGAATAAAACATAATCATACAACAGAGGTAGTTATACTTCATATTAAGTATGAAGGGGCAGAAATGAAATGTTATATATGCAATACTTATCACCAAATTCTTATACTCTCAATTATCCCTAATACATTTTTTATGGTTTAAATCATAAAGTATTGCTGCTTGTAAACAAAACTATACTTGTACAGTCAAAGTTACTGTTAACTTTTGTAAAGTTGTTTGGACGAGAAGAATTACTGTTTTGCTTAATACTGTAGCATTCTATATTAATCTATGCATTGCTTATTTAGATAATATGTTCTTTCCTCTTGAAATGTTACTTAATTGTAGAATGCTAATGCATATGTTTTATTTATATATGTAAGAAATTATTTATTAAAATGCATTAGCGTTACAGATGAAAAACAGTTATTACCTTACTGTGCCGACAAACAAAACAGGATCCTGTGGGATTACGGAGAGTTGACTGCGTAAATCTTGCAATCCAATACTGCAGATGTCAAGGCCATCAATGTGGATGGTTCCACTGAACGGCTCCACTAGTCGGAACAAAGCTACTGCCAGGGAAGACTTTCCTAAGATACAAGGCAAATGGCAAATTGTTTAACATTCCATTCCCCCCACAAATAAAAGCTTCTGAAAAGTATGTTCAGAAGAATTGGAAATATAATGTAAACAGAAACTTGAATATTATCTGTGTAGTACATTGTTTTCGCGAAAGATACAATCAGGAAAAAAAATCCTTACCTGATCCTGTTCTTCCAACAATTCCAACTTTTTCTTTTGCAGCGATTCGGATGTGTAACCCATTCAAAACTATTGGGGTATTTTCTCTGTATTTCATGTGGTAGTCATTAAAGGTAATTGCACCATGGTTTGGCCACCCTTGAGGAATTTGTGCATCCTTAATCTTCATAGGAGCCTCGGAAACGCATCCCTACACAAAAAACAGCACTGGTATCATTTTAAGCAGACTTCCTTCTAGCTACAGTACAACACCACTGTAGTGTAGTTATTTATCACATGCAGAAACATTGTATCATACAATGCCTTAAAACAGATACGATTTATTTTAACTGGCTTTACTTAAAAAACTTTAGTAACATTCTATATAAAACTGTCAATATTCCCTCTAAAGATGTATATTGCATCAACAGTACTGATCATCTACACCTGTGCTAATTAGTTTTTTTGTACCCATTTTTTTTTTTAAATGCCCAAAAAGTGTTTGGCCTTTGTCTGATGACCTAATTAAAATTGGTGGGCACCTCTACATTTATTTAGAAGTTATATGTACATATGTGTTATTTAACTAAAGAAACTGAGAGCTCTTTTCATAGAGTGACCTTGTTTATATCCTTCGTAAGTATATATATATATATATATACTTACGAAGTAAGTATACTATACTTATATATAAGTAAAGACTTGTTTTCTAAATGGATCCCTAAGCTATAATCTATTTCTATCTTACTATCTATCGTCTATCTTTTTCTTACCAATACGTATTCTAGTATTCTTTCGACAGAAGTGAATAGTGCTTCAAATTCTGTTCCAAGTCTCATGCTAAACTGTAATATTCCAGTTAACTGCAAACAAAGACAGGGATTGGTATTAACAACAAAAAACTGTCATTTATTAATTTTAAAATGTTTTTTGGAATATTTAGACACGCTAAACACACAATTCTTTGACAAACCTTTCTGAGTTTAAAATACTATATTATTGAAGACAGAGATTTTAACAATCCCGTCATGTTTTTGTTTTTATTATATTATTACTAATTATTGTTTCCTACAGCTCTTACCTGGATTGTGTAGGAGAGAGCCAGCCCTTTGAATGAAGGACTGATCGATTCAGGGCCCAAAACAGCAAACAAAGCCACCAGCAGAGAGACGACAGAAACAAGGACATTCAGTTGAAAGGAAAGCCATCTTGTCCCGCAGTGAAACAGCATATAATGATTGGAATTAATGTCACCTAACTGCTTAAATCTAAAAAAGGTACAATAATGAAACAGAATGAAAAAAGTCAAATGCATGTTTATGTATTCTTTCAGTTTGAAATGGAGAAATATTGAAATGGAAATTCTGAGAACTGCAAAAGTTGGGAAGTGAAACACAAATAAATTGGGTTCTCTTGGGCCACGTATATACACAGCCTAAGAACGGTTACAAACGAATGGAGGCCATTTGGCTTATTGATCCCAGAATCTCATCAAGCAGCTGTTTGAAAGATCCCAGGGTGTCATCTTCAACAACCTCACTAAGGAATTGTTTCCAGACTCCCACAATTCTCTGTGTAAAAAAGTGCCTCCTATTGTCTGTTATGAATGTGCCTTTATCAAATGTCCATTTGTGATACCTGGTCCTTGTTTCTTTTTTCAGGTTGAAAAAGTTCCCTGGATCAACATTGTCAATACCTTTTTAGAATTTTAAATGCTTGAATCAGATCGCTGCATATTCTTCTTTGTTTGAGACTGAATAGATTAAATTCTTTTAACCTGTCTGCATATGACTTGCCTTTTAAACCCAGAATAATTCTGGTCACTCTTTTTTCTAGAGCATCAATAACCTTTGTAGTGAGATCAGAACTGAACACTATTCTAGATGAGGTCTTACTAATGCATTGTAAAGTTTTAACATTACTTCTCTTGATTTAAATTCAACACTTTTCACTATATCTGTGCATTTTGTTAGCCTTTTTTAATAGTTTCCCCGACATTGTCTAGATGAAGAGGTTTCTGAGTCAACATAAATTCCTAAATCTTTTTCATAGATTCCTTCTTCAATTTCAGTATCTCCTATATGGTATTTATAATGAACATTTTTATTGCCTGCATGCAGTACCTTACACTTTTCTAAATTAAATGTAATTTCCCATGTGTCTGCCCAGTAATAAATGCTGTCCAGATCATTTTGAATGGCCTTTGCTGCTGCAATGGTGTTTCAGCATGTGTACATTTTTTACCCAGTTGTTTGAAGCGCACTCAAGTTGTTCCCACCAGCCTTCTGCTCGGAAGATCTCCCAAATGTTTCTATCTACCGTCATGGTATTGCAGATCATCAAAAACAAAAACACAGCCGCCATGCTGCTGCCACACAAATCTAACAAATGTTATGTAGTATATGATTAAAAAGTATTTGTACTTATAAAAATATTAGACGTATATTCTGATTATTGTTACAATGGCCACGCTACATTTGTTTAAACAGGGCATGCACTCACTTCAGTAATGAAAGGAATGTTTGTATAGAACACACAACCGCAGTGAGTGCAGTTTGTTAATATGGTTGTCGCGCTAACCGTAGTGTGTGTGTACGAGGCTCAAGACCCAGTCATTATTAACAGGGTCAAAGAGACAGAATCCTTACTGTTCAATATGTTCTGCTTGTTTATTGTATGCATGGATTGTGCTCAGTCCTTCGATAGTAGCACTGGTATAAGAGAACCAGGGAGAGCGGCTAATATTCTCCATCCTCTTCAGTTCTCGAATACTTCTCTGGAAAACACTGAAATATAGAACGTATTAATAAACCTTATAGACCATTCAGATTTTTACTATAGAGACCTAAAACCTTCAGCCTGACAGAATAAGCACTGTTAGTGGGTGCAATTTTGTGGTCTTTATGTACCAGTAAGGGCAAAACCAGAGGTTTACCTACAGTATATACAAGCACAGGAGACTTTTCCAAATTGTATCAATTATATTTAATACAAATTAGCAAGCATTTAATGTATTGATGAGATCTTTAATATAGCCACTATTAACCCCTTCTTAAACCATTTACACTCAGATATCTAAATAAGTAGACAAAACATTCACTGGGGTTTGTACCAAGTATGCAAACATGACTTACAATAGCAAGATCCCAATGATAACTGCCAGGACACAGGTTACAATAAGAAGTTCTACAAACACTGTTGACAAGATGGCAATGATGAACAGAACCAAAAAGGAAGACTGCAATAAATTTTCTGCAGTAAACGGCAAGCCAACATCAATCTCATCCATGTCCTTGGAGAAGCGGTTAATCACCCTGCCAGTCGGGGTTGTGTCAAAGAAACTCATTGGACTGCAGATGATCTAAGAGAAGGAATATAAAAAAGTATATATAGAATGGAGAGTACATAAATTAGCTCAGTAATATAACAGACTTTCAGCCACAAGTGTCATGGCAGAGATATCTCAGCAGTAAAAAAAAGCCCATGCTTGTTGTATATATATGTTCATTCAATGTCTTTGAGTATACATTTTACTGTATAAACCAGATTTGGGTGATGACTACACAAAGCCAAGATCAATTAATCTAATGAGTCTTGATGGGCACCAAGCTGGCCTAAAACATACAGATAACCAAATCTACATAATAATGGCACCATTACTGAAACAAACGCAAACTACAATTGCTGCTGCGTTGCCAGGTTCTTATGTGGTCCATTATTCTTTTCTGTGCAGTCTGGGCGAGGAAGTTCACCCTTTAAGACTTTTTTACTAAACGCTTTTCTCTCCCTCACTCAACTTTATGGTAAAATTGCATACATGATACATATATATATATATATATATATATATATATATATATATATATATATATATATATATGTGTCCATGCAGAACTCTTACCCTATGAAACATTCTGTCATGCAGGTTTGAAGAAGCTCTCAGTGTGACTTTTGTAAATGCATACAATCTGATGACACTCAGTACAAGCATAACCACTGTGATCATTCCATACACCAGCTGGTAAAACTGCAGGTCAGGATTATGTAAAATGCTGCCACATTGCAATGATGTGGTGTTACTACCATTAGTAGAATTACAGTTATATCCCTACAGTGAAAGAAAAAAAAATACAAGTCAGTCATACTTTGTAGCAGTTTGCCAATTTCCTTTTATTTGACAGACTTTTCAGTCTTAATCAGGAAGTTTTAATAAAGCCGTTTTTAGATATTTTATTGGTCAGTTTTAATAGCGGAGTTGATAACATAATGGAGATTACCCCGGAGCCCTGTTCTAGCCAATGTCCAAGCCACCAACTGCTGAAGTTACTTGATCCCACCATCAAGAAAAACACAAGCAAAAGAAAAACAGCCAAAATATATCCTGGAAGAGAAAATGTGAAATCCTGTTGGAATAACTAACAAGTTACATATATCAGTTAGAATCAAACTAAATATACATCACACATTTAATTACGTTTAAATATATGCCGATTGTATAAGTGATTGTGTTTTAAAGCAATGCATATTTATAAACACCTCAGCTCTCACAAATTCTATTTGCACTTACATGACTGTATCTTTAGCTGTAAGTGCACTTATACTTAGAAATATTAAGGGATTGGTCAGTAAAAAATGTGGAAAAGACAATGTAAACAAACTGGTGGGTGAACAAAGTGTTAAGTAATGTAAAGTGTTTGGGATTAGAACTGATGGTAGTTAAGGGTATTAATATGTAAATATTAAATTTGTATTAATAAAGGAAGCTTAAAAAAACAAATACATTTGGTTTAAGCATACTAGAAACAATAAATGTTGTATGTGCAGATGATACAGGGAGACACTAAGACCACGTAGGAGCTAGTGGAGTCAGGCTTGGCTCCAGTTTGAATTGAGTGTTCAGTTTAATGTTTTGTCAATTGGTAATTGATTATCATTTAAAAACACTATGTTTCTGAGTGTTTGGGTGAGGGGGGTGTAAGGAGTTTGGTTGGTGAGCAGGCGGAGAAAAATGATTTGTTGTTGAAGTGCTGGTAAACGAACACATTGGAAGAGGCACTTGGGTTATGACTTTTGGATTTTGATTTGCTGGCTTAGTCAGCTTTATTTGAAATGAAAATACTTGTGACACAGATACAAGCCATTACAAGACATTCAGTATATGTTTATATAGGAAAAATCCATGTGCCTCTCTGTACGATTCTATAGTATGTGTGACTTAGACTAAGTTCACTAGCTTCTCTTTGAAAGTGTGATTAAGACATGCAGAGTTACGTTGTTTGAGTATCATTGGAAAACTGAAGGGAGTAAGCAAAAGTACAAGGGATGTTCAGTGGGGTGAAAAAACATTCTCGCCCTGTTCTTAATGTGCAACATACCTCCAGAAGCGTTAATATAATGGTGGTAGGTTTTCCATGTAATAGAACCTCCATGTCCTCCTTCCTGAAGAACTAACTGTTTTTTAGGTTCTTCTGGGAAAACATAAATAACATGAAATAAAGAAAGTTGTTCTAAAACATATTAAAGCTGTGCATCTAAAACCAGTGTTTCAAATTACTATCTGTATAAATGATGGATAACTACTTTTATTCCATTAAATAGAAACCACCATTGAAAATTGAACATGACATGTCTTTGCATATTTTATCCAGGTGAGAATTTCACAATGCTGTATTTTGCTATTTTTAATGTTGTGTAATAACTAATGGAAGTTTTAACAGCAAATAGTACCCAATCGACCCAAAAACATTGCTAGATTTTAGGCATTGTTATATACTTCTGGCAGTTTAACATTATCTAATGTACACAAAATGGGCAAAAAATTCATAAAGTAGCCTGATCACCTGTTAATCTGTTAATTTTCTAATCAAATGCAATTCCTGTCTACACGACACGACACGTCAACACGAACACCGTGACAAACACAATTCACTGCATTTCAGCACAGGCTTGTGGTCTAGAGTTCATTAAAAAAAAAAAAAAAAAAAAAAAAAAAAAAAATCACTTTTATACTATTTGGAGTCTCAGGGCCCACTAGCATTATTATAAATTCCTTGGCTGTGTAAATAGTTGTAAATAGACGTTAACTGGACTGGCCTCATGATTTTTTGCATTATTATTTTTTTAAGCTAATACTAGGTGCGGCAGGTGCCCATGTCTATAATTTGTTGAATTGAAAAAGTTGTTGAATGTTACCGTTTTTGTCCAGTCCACTTGAGTGCTTGTGATTCGCAGATACATTCATCTCGTCAGATACGTCAAAAGCTAAAAAAAAGAAAAAAGTAAAAAGAAACCAGAAATTTATGTATTTGTATGAGAACTCATGAATGATTGAATTCAGAATCAAAGAGAATTCTAACAATTGTTTACCAGGATTTTCAATTCCGTGTTCAGAATCGTTTTTTTTAGAGCCAGAGATTTCTTGTGTGTGTTTTTCCTCATGGACAGAGTCCTGAAACTTCACAGTAATGAATCATAACAACTTTACTGTGCTTACTTATTGAAAGCTACAAAAGAAATGTCGACTACTGTTAAATATTTCTTTACAGATTTACATTCAAGGGGTGCCCTGAAAAAACTGGATAACCTTCAACTATATTTTCTTTAGATAACCTACTTATGCTTGTGTCCTATTGCCAATAAAATGTTCTGAAAACTGAAATAAAGTTTTTCTGCCCATAACTTAATTTTCCATAATTTTAATGGCGATATTAAGGTGAATCTGAAATAGTGAAATATCAAGTTTCTGCAGGACACCCCTCAATTAATAAAAATGTTTCAATGTACCTATAGTGTATGTATAACATTGTTTGCAAAACAAAAAAGCAACTTACATTTGAGTGTTCTGATTGATAGTTCTGGATGAGCTGCCAATATCTGCCTTTTATTTCCATCAAAGATTTGTGGGTCCCCATTTCTTCAGTTTCTCCATCTTCCAGTAAGATAACTTTATCACAGAACTGCAAGTACTTCCCAAAAACAAATAAGACCATTCAAATTGTTTTCATTTTTATATATATATATATATATATATATATATATATATATATATACACACACACACACACACACATATATATATATATATATACAGTGCCTATAGAAAGTCTACACCCCCTTGAACTTTTTTTCACATTTTGTTGTGTCAGTGCCTCAGAGTTTCATGCATTTAAATGAGGATTTTTTTTCCACTTATCTACACACCATACTCCACACTGTTAAGGGGAAAAAAGTTTTTATTGAGAAAAAAAAAATATATATATATATATATATATATATATATATATATATATATATATATATATATATATATATATATATATATATATATATATATTAAAAATACAAAACAGAAAGATCATAATTGGACAAGTCTCCACTCCTCTGAGTTAATACTTGGTGGAAGCACCTTTGGCAGCAATTACAGCTGTGAGTCTGTTGGGACAGGTCTCTACCAACTTTGCACACCTAGATTTGACAATATTTGACCATTCTTCTTTACAAAGCTGTTCAAGCTTTGTCAAGTTCCTTGGGGAGCGTTGATGGACAGTCATGCCACACATTTTCAATTGGATTTAGGTTGGGGCTCTGACTGGGCCACTCAAGGACATTTACTTTTTTGTTCCTTAGCCACTCCAGTGTAGCTTTGGCTGTGTGCTTTGGGTCGTTGTCATGCTGAAAGGTGAACTTCCGTCCCAGCTTCAGCTTTCTTGCAGAGGGCAGAAGGTTTTCCTCAAGGACTTCTCTGTACTTTGCTCCATTAATTTTCCCTTCTATCCTGACAAGTGCTCCAGTCCCTGCCGATGAGAAACATCCCCATCACAGTAGGGATGGTGTTCTTTCTGTGATGCGCTGTGTTGGGTTTGCGCCAAACATAACGATTTGCATTTAGGTAAAAAAGTTCCATTTTAGTTTTGTCAGACCACAAAACTTTTTGCCACAAGGCTACAGAATCTCCTGAGTGTTTTTTTGCATACTTCAAACGGGATTCAAGGTGGGCTTTCTTGAGTAATGGCTTCCTTCTTGCCGCCCTACCATACAGGCCAGATTTGTGGAGTGCTTAGGATATTGTTGTCACATGCACACTTTGACCAGTCTTGGTCATAAAAGCCTTTAGCTACTGCAAAGTTGCCATTAGCCTCTTGGTAGCCTCTCTAATCAGTTTCCTTGCTTGGTCATCCAGTTTGGAGGGACAGGCAAGGTCTTGGTGGTGCCATACACCTTCCACTTCTAATAATTGTCTTGACTGTGCTCCAAAGGATATTCAAGGCCTTTGATATTTTTTATACCGATCCCCTGATCTGTGCCTTTCAACAACTTTGTCCCAGAGTTCTTTTGAAAGCACCTTGGTGCTCATGGTTGAGTCTTTGCTTTGAAATGCACCACCCAGCAGAGGGAACCTGCAGGAACTGCTGAATTTATCCTGAAATCATGCAAATCACTACAATTTAACACAGGTGGAGGCCACTTAACTTGGTGTGTGATTTTGAAAGCGATTGGTTACACTTGAGCTAATTTAGGATTGCTAATACAAGGGGGTGGACACTTATCCAACCAAGCTATTTCAGTTTTTATTTTTAATTAATTTTCTACAGATTTCTAGAATATTTTTTTTTCACTTGGAATATATATATATTTTTTGTTATTAAGAACACTTGTCTTATGATAATGATAACTGTAGGACACATTGAGTTTGGCTGTAAATCAAACATACACTTGTTTCTTGTAGTTATAATTTAAGTATACAGAATCAGCACAGGAGTCTTTTGTTTTACCTGCAGCTGGTGCGTGACCAGAATGATCGTTTTTCCTGTAAGTGCCTTTTTGACACACTCCTCAAAAATATGTTTGCCAACATGTGCATCCACAGATGAAAGGGGGTCATCCAGTAAGAAAATGTCTCTGTTGGAGTAAATGGCTCGGGCCAGGCTTACCCTCTGCTTCTGACCGCCTGAGAGATTGAGGCCCCTTTCACCAATCTTTCATAGGAAATAGAAGAAATGAGGACAAATACACACTGCATACCTTAATTGTTCTATTGGCATTGCTTAATATTGCTTTACATTCCTCTCCCAGTCTGGAACATTAACTCACCTCGGTCATATCACCATGTGGAAGAATAGCCAGGTCATGCTTCAGGCTGCAAGCACTAATAACTTCACTGTACCTGCAATTAAATAAACAAAACAACACATGTCCAAAATGGTACATTTGATACATATTTGTTTTAGGGGAAAGAGGTAGTATTCATCTGTCTCCCCAGGTAAAGAGGTGTGGTGCATTCAATAACACAAGTACACTTCATGACAACACTGCCCTCTAGGAGGTGTACAAGATCCAATAATTATAGTAATGTATGAGAAATACAATAATATGAAGCAGTGGAGTCAATTTTTGTGGTCTGGACCCAGAAATGATGTAAGAAGTTGCTGTTAGTCTGCTCTGGTCTTCATGGTTTCAAAGGGAGGGGACTGCTGTAATGGAAACAGATGAGACCAGCAGCACTCTCTCATGTATCTCAGGTTCGAAGACCAGTCATACCCTTTCTGTGAACTTCTTTTTTTTTAAATACATAGAATTACCTTTTTTCATCAAAATCCTCTCCCATTAAAATATTGTCTCTAACAGTTGCGTGAAAGATCCAGGCCTGCTGGGATACATAGGCAAACATTCCATCCACTGCCACTGAGCCACGGAGGAGGTACATCTGCAACAGATGGGATAACTCTGTTACTAGAGAACACTGAATATCACAAGAGCTCTAAAGTAAATCCTTAAAAGCAACTAAGGGATACTAAGTGGTCATTATTGATTTTTTAATCTGTTACCCTTAATTTATTATTATCTACTGCAACTTAACTTGTTACCAATATTACTGAACAATATACATTTAATAAATGCAAGTTGTTCAACAGTGTATTTCATGTATTCTGTTTTTTGTTCACCTATAAAATGGAAAGTACCATCTAAATAGTTTCCTCTGTGTTTTAATTTAATGTAAAGTATACAGTATTTATTTACTATTTACTGTATTGGCTGTTTAATATAGTTAATCAAAAATAGGAAACAGTTCAGCTACATGTTATAATCAGGAAGTCATGTGACTTAATTTTACCTCCCCCAATAATGCTGATATCAATGAGCTTTTGCCACTTCCAACATTTCCACACACTCCCAGAAGCTTTCCCTAGAATTGAAACATTGGTTGGTCTTTCAAGTAACATTGTTAGAAAACACCACAGCAGATTATTGATAATTGCTTCAACAAATAATGTAGTGGTTTGTAGATGTGTTATGAAAGCATTTTTAATGAACCCTAAGATTTATAGAAAAACCTTAGCCCTAGATTTATAGAAAAAAAGGTTAAGATTTACACCTTTAACAACTGAAGCATGTATCTACTTTGAAATGTTAATAAAACGTACCTTCTCTAGTGTTATATTAATATTTCTCAGAGTGACTTTGTTTGTTTCTTTTGTGGTTGATTTTGTTCCATTTTTTTTTTGTGCTTTTTTATTACTTTCATTTTCATTACTGTTCTTTCCATTTGCGAGGGTCCCATTAGTCCCACTGTTGCCATCAAGCTTGTTCCATGACAGAGTGGCTTTTTCCATTACTAATGCATTTGGAGACCCTTTTAAGGAAATCACATACTGTTCTGGATTTTCAACTACAAGAATTTTCTAAAAAGAAAAAAAAGAGAAACAAATTTAAAAATACTCTGGGCCCAATACACAAAACCTTAAGGACTAGTTTAAGTTTTGTTAAGGACACTGTGATTAATTGAATCCAGTTTGTGTTTAATATATTGTTTTAGTGTTACTCTTTTAAGTAATGTTTAACTTTTATCTGTACAGTATCTCTCTTTAAAACACTTCCAAAAAAGCTGTCCCTAAAGTTTGGTGAATATGTTAGATATACCAAATCAGTAATCCAGGTACTGGTAAAACTCAGGTTTACACAGGAGGAAAAAATAAAATAAAGACACTGTAACCTTAGCAAACAATATATAGCATTTCCCTACAATAAGTGATGGTATTTGCTTTAGGAAGTTACCTTTAATCTGGCCAAAGAGATTTTAGCTTCTGCCAAGGCTTTTACTGAAAATGGAAGAATTCCGATTGTGTAGCTCATTGCATTGAAAATAACAATCATTGTGAATGCCTGTAGAGGAAAGAATAAACAAGATCTGGAAAAAACTGTTTGTCTATAACGCTAAATGAAAACCCACCAATGTCAGTTACTTACTGCTGATGAAGATAGAGTAAGTTTCAAAGATGTGTGAACGATAAGGGAGAGAACTGTTGCCAAAGTTGGTATGATCAGCATCGCAGAAGAATTCATACTCTGGAGAAATCCTGCTTTTTCTAAAGTTTTTCTTTCGTTTTTCCGCAACTCTGTCAAAACGGGGTCAGAAAACAGGTTATTTAAAAATACAGGCTACTTATTTATATGAAGCAACTTGTGGTGACTACTCTGCTTTAAGATTAGGGTTGAAGCTAGTGTTGAGTTTATTATGTGAAATAATTGGTAATATAAAATGTTACCAGATGTAGCATTGGTAGATAATTGTTCAATGCACTGTTTTGTTATATATTAAAATAAATGTAATCAGTGAAATGCATTAGGTTTCTTTATAAATTGAGTACTATTGAGTGTTTAATAAGAGCATTCCCTGCCACTGGATTACTGTGTGGTGCACCTTACCAGTAATATTCTGCTCAAATGAACTCTCCCAGCCATACATTTTGATTAGTTTAATGCAAGTCAGAACTTCATTCGTTGTGCACACTCTACTGTCTGTCATAGGTATTGCTTTCCTTCGGAAAGCAGATGTCAGCCTTGCCATCAACAACTGAAAACAACAGAAAGGGCTAATTAAGGAGAGTTGGCTTGGATCCAATGTATGGTACAGCAAGTGACCAAGTACAAAGAAACAACAGCAACTTTTAATCTATCATGTTGTATATAAAAAAAAAAAAAAAACATCTGCATAAAAAGCCAAGAACCAGAGGTCATCTACCCAAGAATAAAAAGGGGGAGGGGCTGTTAATGATGTGCTAATGCTAATAAAAGGAGAACAAATTTGACATTGGGGTCATCATTCTATTAGCTTTGAAGTAAATAATTGAAAACATACCTGTATAGGGGTAAAGATGAGATATACCAAAACGCCTATGAGTGCAGTATAGCCAAAAACATAGCATGTATAAATAATGCAAACTATTAGCAACACTGGCAAGCACAATGAAAATGTGAAAAATATAACAGCATCAAAAAGTCGATACCCGTCGTTGGAAAGTAAGTTGATAACCTGTTAGACAAAAAAAAAAAAAAAAAATACTGTTCATTCAAATTCATGTTCAGGTTTTTAAGTAAGATATAATTCACTTTTTTGGACAGGCTTGCACCAAACCAGAAGTCGGCAGAACCCGCTTTCCACATTACCCCATCCTCTACCATAACGATATGCTGTGAACAGGAATTTGTCAGACCAGAAATGAAAACAAAACACACAGCAACTGCGGGCAAAGCTGATACCGCTACGACGCTCACTGCTTTATTAACAAAAACAAAAGACTTAAACAAAACACAAACACTTTGACAAAACAAAAGGCACATTGGCCAAAAGATACAGATAAACTAATTTCTACTTCCTGTGCTTCCATACTAATGCCCATATTAATCTGCTCATGAAGTGATTGATCCATCCTCGTGTCAAAATACAAATATACATTTTAAATCACTCATGATAGATAACCCCTCATTTTAGATATATGTTACAAAGGGGAGGCTTGCTTGCCACCTTTGCACATCAGAAAAAGGTTATACAGTACAATAGTGTGGAGGGCCTTTCTAAAAGGATATGTGCATGTAATCTCTAAGAGGTTTTCAAGCTCTGCTAGGACATCGCTTGCCAACAATTTTGCTAGGGGGTACCCCCACAATTGTTTATATGTCCATTTAACTGCCAAGCTTCAAAGAAAACAAGACAGGCCATTGCACATCAAAAGGATAATTTACAATTTAGTATTGAGACAATAATACAACATTTTAAAACTCATTAAAATTAAGATTATTGGAGTATATTTAAAAACACTGTAAACTTTGGGTTTGAAAATTACTGTTAGGTTCATCAACAAAAACGAATTTACCTTTAATAAAACTACAAAGTTTTTAATTGTTTATACTTCAAGATCAGAGCGCATTGACATATATTTAGTATGTGAAGATAGGAAATGCATTTAGAAAAACATTCTTAATGAACAATAAAATATTTGTCCACAGATATGTTCCTTTGAGAGTTAATTTGTTAGCATTTTAAAAGCTAATCATATCTTGTAAAGACTGGGCGTGCTTTAAAGGCAATTGAGTTATCAGGGTCATCTCTATTTGTGGTTGACCAATCATTTGAGAATATGGTAATAGTGTGGATCGAAACTTCCTGGTCTACAAAACTCTGACTCTCTAACTGAAAGCAACTTAGACTGAAAAATGTCAAAGTAAAAATACCTTTATTTATGCAACTAAACCAACAACTTGGTTTACTGAAATTTATCAAAAATCAACTGTGCTTAATAGCAAGTCTGACGTAAATGCTTTGGAAATTTTAAGACTTTGAAAGAAACATTAGTAAAAATTTAAACTTAAATATATAACAAAACCAGTAATTACTGGAAAAATGATCTTGTAACTATCTGAAGACAAAGTACTTAGGACAAATTTTTCATGCTAAATGTTTCAAAACTGCTAAGCAGTATCTACTGAAACGTGTTGCTTCGGAAGGACAAAGAGCATCGCTTTTGATCCAACTTTAATTCTACAAGATCCAAAAGGATTAGATTAAGAACCAACATGCATCGAGAGATTTGCTTTTGCATCCAAGATTTCGGTTAAAACTTTCCTCTTACAAAATATGGTAACTATGGCAACCATACATTTTATTGAATTCAACAGTGCATACAATTAGGAAATTAATTATGTGTAACTGTTTCTGATTAAATGTCTTTAATTACTTTGAATTTACATTTAATGCCAGTACTGCCAATGCCCAGAATCTGTTTCTATTGAATTAGACTTTTCAAGATTTGTCTTTTTATTTTGTCTGATACTAAAGCACTAGCTGAACCATTAAGGTATATTAAAAATATATTAATGTTAACTTTTACATTTTAATTACATTTATTTACATTAAATTGGGAACCTTCAATGCTGCTTTTATTAAGATATGATAATTAATTGAAATACTTATAACTGTTTGAATTTAATTTACCCCAAGACATTAAATCTTAAAACATGACCACTTTATGCATCTATACTGTAAGTTGGTAAGGCCTTTGCAAGAAATTAGGTAATTTTTTTATTGACATAAATTGTTTTTAATGCACTGAATTTAAGTAAAATTAGCAATAACAAGCATACTGTACCTCTCCAACAGAGATGTTACCCAAAGACTTTAGATTCATCAACTTCTGGAAAGCCACGGCAGAGAAAGCAGATTTAAGTCTAACTGCTGTTCGATAGTTGATAGCCCAGGTCAAAGAAGAAAAAAATGTTTTGCTGAACTCTGACACAAAAAGTGCAACACAGAGGCTAACCCCATGAATGAGGTCTGGAGAGAAAGATTCAACATGCCGAAGAATACTGAGCACCAGAAATCCCTGTAATAAATAAAGTCACATATTCATATTGAAAATAGTCAAACATTAATTTATGTTACATTTGATTTTTAGACATTCCTGTTTTGTCAAGAATCCTTCATTTGCATGAATATAAAAATGAATACTAGTACTTACTGGTCCTATTAAACTGAAAGCACTGAACACAAGGGACGCACAGAAAGACAGGATCATTCTAGTCTTTTGAAAGCGAAAAGCCACACGTTCAATTGAAGCCTTCTCAGGTCCAACCCTAACAACCTCCTCATCCCAGAGCCTCTGAAATCTTAATCAATATACATCATTCAATGAGTATACAGGTGTATATACCTTTATAAAAGGTATCAGGTACAGCAAGGTTCAATTTGAGAAAACAACTTTTATCACACATCAAGGTCAATGTTTTTATTACATATGGAATTATTTATTATCTTTTTTTATACAACATGTGAAAACAAAACCCTCATATTATATGAACAAAACTCAAAAGATCTGTTACTTCAAAAGGCAAAATGTTGAAGGCGTCACCATATGGAGAATCTCATCCCAGACGTGTTGTCACACATGTTAAATGTATTGCCACGCGTAACATAGTGAAGGACTGCCCCTGTTACACACAGTATTATATAGCACATGGTTATAATTTGTCTTTGAGTATTTACATATTATTGTTACCTTTTTGCATTAACATCTGAACCATCAAGCGGCGATAAAGAAGGTAAGGAGTCTACATCCATCTGTCGTCTAAAGACTTTCCACAAAATGGGAGTGAGCCATGCAAACGTAGCCAGAGAAAAGAAACCAGCGTCATCTAGAGGGTTGGCAGCGGGTGGTCTAAAACACGAAAAAGACAAGTATACTATAAATTTATACTTATTTGGTAAAATAAACCAGTGACCCAATAGAAATAATTCCATAATTATTACAAATTTACACTAATACAATGAACAATAGTATAATAGTTTTTTTAAAAACAACTTACTGCTTCCCAAAGCCAAGATATTCACAGTTCTTGGACTCAAAAGTTCTGTAGTTTAAAAGACGACTCATCACCAGGCAAGCAAGCAAACAGCTGACCTGTTTTGCTTTGTGGCACTATTTGTAGCCCAACAAGATTCCAGTTCACACCCCTACAGTCAAATTAGCACCAGATGTAGGAATATGCATTTCATGGCACAATCCTCACTCAATAATACAGCAGTAGCAGGGCCTGGTTACCGAGGGGATATTACACAAGGCCAGTATTAGTAAATACGAGCCAAATGCAAACTGTAATCATTCCCAACATTATGGGATGCTTCTCATTATTTCATAAGGTAAGAAAGGTTCCAGTTCAAGGCATAGCTCTGTCTTGGAAGGTATCCACAGGGAGGCTATCACTTTATAATAACTAGTGAGCAATTTTTTTTTTTAATGGGCTCCTCCAGTTGATATTTCCCGTAATAGAAGGCGTGTGATATGGGAAACATGCGCTCATAAACACCAGCAAAAGATCTCGATCCCAGCGTGAGCTGTCAAACAGAAAGGTTCACTATCCCAGTTGTTTCCATATAACAGGGGGAATTTTCTGGCTTGCTTTTCTTAAAAAGAATTATAAAGAAAACATACTTAAAATTACATTTGTAGTTAACTGTATTTGTAATATCTAGAAATTATGCTACTTATCTGAGTCTTGATAAATCTTTTCTTACTGAAACATTTTATGAGCATATATATTGGTTTATTGGAGCTGTTGGAGCTGAGATCAGTTTATGTGTAGAAGCGCTGTGGTTGCTCTTAGAGGCACAGATACTCCTGCAGGTGGTGGTTCAAACGCTGAAGTGTTCAGTTTGTGTGTCGATACTCCTGGAAGTGCAGTTCAGTTTGATATTGCTTTTCTGTCAAGAGGTGAGGTACTGTAGATAGAAATTGGCATGTTTCCAGAGTATGCAAACATATTAATATTACCAGGGAGAACCCAATTTATAGTCTGCTTAGTGAATTAAAACGTGCCATATAAGGCCAACAGGACAGACTGATTTGCGTTTTAGACTCCTAACCTCTGTAAAGCCCTTTATTAAAAATGCTTTTTTTAATGTTAGGCTTCAACATAAGATGGGTAGTCGGTGCTATGACATTGAAAATTTCAGCTTGTTCTTATACGAATTATAAAAAAAAAATAAGCACAGCCTAACTTGTGATAGTCTTTTTTTTCAAATCTGTGTTTAACTTGCAATTTAAATGCACAGTATCTTAAAGCTCCAACTGTTATCTGAGTGACACTTGACACACTTACTGATTAGACAGCACCTCATTCTCACTGGAATTGAAAGTTACTCAAGATTTAATATCTAAGCTGCACAATTTGTCTATGTATACAACAATACAGTACAAGTATAAATTCAGCGGTTTGCAAACTTTAAACTTTGCTTTCAATTTTTCACTTGAATTGGTACTGCAAAACAATTACTGCTGCCAACTATTGGTGTTTGCTGTTTTGTGTTCAACTTACTTACTCTGGTATGCTCAAACTGATTTTTCTGTTGCAACATAAGCACACTTAATTACAGACAAAGACTACATTTGGAAGTATACAACACAAACTAAAATCAAGCTACAAATCCGCACACATTAGAATGTTGTAGATCTTTGCATGCTGGAAACATGATATGGGAAGAAGCATAGAAAAGTGTCATAAAACACCAGAAAACAATAGTAATGAGGAGGACTGCAAGAACAAATGCTTCACCTTCCTTTTGCATATGCAAAGCTTAGCTGACTCCAGGCCATTCTTGAGGCAAATGATGCTGTACCAATATTAGGTGAATATCCTAACTACACTCACTCACATATAGCTAAACATTAATGACAATACAAACCTGCCATAGGAACATTGACGGCTCTATACAGATTTCCTCATTGCTTATTTAAGGGTTCTTTAATAGTAGTAGTAAATTAGTATACCATGATTATACAGTCCCTGCAAAAGGTGTATGATGTTATATTAAGACTTAAGAACATAAGAACATAAGAACATAAGAAAGTTTACAAACGAGAGGAGGCCATTCGGCCCATCTTGCTCGTTTGGTTGTTAGTAGCTTATTGATCCTAAAATCTCATCAAGCAGCTTCTTGAAGGATCCCAGGGTGTCAGCTTCAACAACATTACTGGGGAGTTGATTCCAGACCCTCACAATTCTCTGTGTAAAAAAGTGTCTCCTATTTTCTGTTCTGAATGCCCCTTTTTCTAAACTCCATTTGTGACCCCTGGTCCTTGTTTCTTTTTTCAGGCTGAAAAAGTCCCTTGCGTCGACACTGTCAATACCTTTTAGAATTTTGAATGCTTGAATTAGGTCGCCACGTAGTCTTCTTTGTTCAAGACTGAACAGATTCAATTCTTTTAGCCTGTCTGCATATGACATGCCTTTTAAGCCCGGAATAATTCTGGTCGCTCTTCTTTGCACTCTTTCTAGAGCAGCAATATCTTTTTTATAGCGAGGTGACCAGAACTGCACACAATATTCAAGATGAGGTCTTACAAGTGCATTGTACAGTTTTAACATTACTTCCCTTGATTTAAATTCAACACTTTTCACAATGTACTTCCTGTAAACAATGTACATGTTTAATACAGAAAAAATAATTCTCGGAAAATCAAGTGAATGGTTATGGTTGCAAAGTGCAAGTAAATGAACTTTTGTAAACTTTTATAGTAGATAACAGGGATAACCTGTTCTGTACCAAATCCTGAGTCACCATTGCAATGCAACTATATCATTTAAACTCTATAATCCATCCATTTACTTTCATCAGCTACTAGGGGTTAAACAAAAATATGCTTTATACCATCATTTTCACAGTAGTTCATTTCTCATATGTTTAATTTCTAGGTGTTCTTTTTTATTTATTTCTTTTGTTATTTTTGCTCAGATAATTGATGAGTTTAGTAACTGTTCTTTTGTCTACCACTGTGTCTGCTTCTAATCTACTAGAGGGTCTGTTTTTCCATATATAACCTTACAATTGCAATAGGGCCACAAGGGTATTAGTTTGTAAAACTAGAAAATATCTAAGCAGCATAAGATATTTATAACAGGGTAATAAACAGGGAAGAAATTAAATATTATAAAAATGTAGTTTTGTTTTAATAATGGCCCAAAGCGTAAATAACTTCAGAATGGCTTAATTGCAGGCATCATAAAAAGAGGAACAGTAAAGCTATAATTTCAGGTGAAACTACAGTGCATTACTTGATATGAAATCTGGATCAAATAGTATGATTTACTAATGCTCCCTTATGCAGATACATTTGTGAAAACAAGACGGTCCTTTGAGTAAAATTCAATGAAGTATGTACTGATGATCATGCTAAATGCTAACAAACAAACAATCTGAGGACTGCTATATAATATTCTGAACTAAGAATCAAAACAAGAATACAGAATTCCATACACATTTGTATTCATTTATATATTTTTAAACTTTAGTGTGCTCAACTATTTTACCTCCATTTTTCTTTCAAATTTAGGATGTACAACTATGGTCCTTAACCAATCCCACAACCATGCAAACTCTCTCTTTACACCCCCGAGCTTCACAACTAATTTTGATGAGCTACTAGGCCCGGTAGGATATATATCTACATCAGACTTTTAGTTGGTTTATGCCAAACCTGTGCTTTTTTTGTTTGTTTGTTTTGAAATTATATTACCAGTAGAGGGCAGCAATATATTCAGGATAAGAGCTACAAACTACCCACAACTCAATCATAACTTCATGGGTCAAAATTCTGTGGAGTTATATATATATATATATATATATATATATATATATATATATATATATATATATATATATATATATATATATATATAAGATGTATTATATTAAATGCTTAACACTTATCTTATAAATGACAATGACAAAGATTAAATAAGGTAGATTTAATTGATGAAAGGAGATGATAGGATATGGAGGGGGGAGGCTAGCTCCACCCGTTGAATTACACAAATAGGTTAACCCTTTGCGGTCCTTTGTTGGACCCTGTCAGACATCATCAAAAAGACGTAAAGCACAGGTCTCTAGTCGTTTTTCCTCCGGAAAAAGCCAACAAAACCTTTCAATGGCCGAGTGAGACCGATAGGAGCCGAATGAAGCAGAAAAAAGGGGCGTATCTGAGCAACAGAGCTAACAGCTGCACCCCAGAGATAAGACGGACACAGACAAAAGAGATAACTGCTTCTGCATCCAACGCTATATCACAGACATTTGCAGAGCTTTTTGAGATGCTATAGTAATAAAATAATGACTTGGATTACATTATTGAGGATTTTGGTTATAAAACGAGTGATCAGGAGAGTATTTATCAGTATGGACGTCTATAAAGAGTATGTGAAAAATACAGCGGACACAGGGTGGGGCTTGGCTGGAGATGCAATACTGAGTGTCCTTTTGTGATTCAGTGCCTTTTAAACCTGTTTTAATCTGAAAAAAAAAAAAAAATTAAACAGCGCGTGTGAAAATCAATTGGACCTGATGTGCCTGACAAGTGCTGAATTAATGGACCGCTAAGGGTTAACATTTAAATCCAAAAGATATGCAAAGCATATGTTTGGTACATGGAGGACAATAGGTGGCTTGCTTGCATTAAGAACATCACCACAGACAATGAAGAGTCATGGTTTATGGTAGTTGCAAATTACAAAGTGGACCAAATACAGTTTTGTTATTCTACTGTATTCCCAAGCCCAGATCTAAGAGACAAAACTTTATATGCAACAATGCATTTTTGATCAGATAAAAAGATCATTCAGAAATGTGTATTAAACCATGACTGACAGACAGATAATGTCCGTAAGCAGAATGTTTGAAGGAGGATACATCCACAAACTTTAATATATGCTTATTCTGTATTAAAAAGATTAAAAGTTAGTGTTGCTGATATAACATATAGAGGAAGCTTGTTGTTTTCTTCATATTCAGAAATGAAAAAAAGAAGCGACAAAGACTAGAATCTTCTTCAAATCACAAGACAGACCATTATATATTACACACAAAGCACAGAAGCATATGGATGTCCTATTATAAAAGAATGATTTACTCCCATCTTCCGTCGGCAGTTCTCTATGACCTGTTTTGTTCAAACAATAATACCATCCATTATCTGTAAAATAGATTTCCATGGGCATTCACCTGGCTTGGGTATTTGATGGTTTTTTGCTGAACAGTGCTCTTATAGTAAAAGCCAACTATAATCTTGGAAAGGAAGCTGACTCAATACTTCATCTTTGTTTTGATAATCCCCCCCCCCCCACACTTTTTTAGACAATGCATGATCAAGGAAGCTCGATTTTAAAAAGACTCCTTTTGTTTTCTGACAATACAACTCACTTGTTGATCATTTCATCTGAGTTTTTTTTTTTCATCCATTGTACGTTTATGACAGAAATTTGGACAAGAGACAATACATTTGGTGTTTTGGGGAAAAAAAGAAGGAACATCCAAATACTTTTTTTGATAGGTAATTATATTAAAGTCTTCAATAAAGTCTTCCAGGATTAAAAATAAAATAATACAAATACAACCTTAGGGTCATGACTAAAAAAAAAAAGGTCAAATTACCTCAATAAAGCATTTTTAAAAAGACAAACAATGTGCTGCTGAGTTGCATGTGGAGGCTGTTGCCAGCAGTTTTGTTCCTGTTTTGAATGTGATGTTCGCTGATAACTTGAAGTGCAATACATGGGCAATGCTGTTTAGGGTGGCATTACTATATTTTAAGGTCATATTTGTATCTGGAATTTTGTTGGATGTGTTTAGACAGAAACTTGTTCCAACATCCAATGCAAGACAAAGAGCTAAAGAACCCATTCAATTTGGATCAATAACCTATGATGAAAAATTTTGGTAGTTAAAAAATGAACGGCCCAGAGGTGCAGTGTGCTAATTTGCTTTGAAGTATATTTCAATCATCAATTACACAACAAGGACATTCTATATTGTTGTTTTTTTTTCCAAGCTGTTAGTCATAATTTTGATAAATAAGTAATAATTTTGTATTTAAAGCAATAGGCTGTTCACAATGTTTTCAAGACAGTAGAACATTCTCACATGAAAACCTTACTTGCTGTTCTTCAAATCAAATTTCCTGCTACCATAGTTACTGTATTGTGGTCTCCAATGCCTTATTTACTCACATAGTTTTAGCTACAGATACAGTCCTTATGAAAATTTGTAATTTTAACCCTTTGTTTGATTCTAATAAGTTGGGTTTATATAGATAACCATGTTATAAGCCCAAACAGTTAGTATTGAAAATAGAAGAGTAAGTGATGGGTGCCTTGACGAGCCTCCACTGGTACAATTATATTGAAATGTTTAATTAATGAAGTAATTGTCTGTGGTGTCTTCTGAAAAGACTTATTGAGTAGAACTAGCTTTCCATGATAATAACAAATACAATTTACTGTGTAAACTCCAGATTTGGCCCTGGGTAATATTTCTAATCAAAATAATATATTTACTGTCCTGAAATCTGAACTGAATCCAAAGCTCAAGTTACCCACAATATTATGATTTAGGATTCTTTACAAAATCCAAACAATGAACAGATTAATAATTTCATTAAAACATAAGAAGTGTAAAGGTCTCCATTGTACCTCCATGGAGGGGCTGGACAATATAGCAGACCAATGCTTAATTCAAAGGATTCTGCTTGATTTGCTGGATTCAGGATATGTTGAATGATACTCTGGAAATGTTCTCACACAGAGGAACTTTTCCCAAATCAAAGCTGCTTAACAATGATACTATTTTACCAAGCAAAAATTGACCGCTCGCAAAGAAGTCCTAGAAAGTCTTTATTATCTGCATCAGAACCATAAATAATAACATTTTGACCCTTCGTCTTCGTGCTATATCTGAAACAATCTAAGACAGGGCTTAGCACCAAGCAATGCAAAGGAATAGAAAAGTCACATAAATACCTTGATAATGTATCTGTGTCATTTATGTACATGCCTCAATATATGTATTAATTTAATATTTTTCTAATACCAACACATTGCAAACTTGTTTCATCAAAGGCTTCTTAAAGCTTTTTATATTGCATTCATAGATTGGTCCATATTAGTTCCCCTTTTTATGCAGCAATTCAATCAAACTTACAGTCACTTGAAGAGACAAACTTAACACAACCCTTTATGATCAAAAGTGTCAAATACTTGTGAAGACAATCCTGTATAACTGTTTAAGGATCATCTATTTAAAGGTCATGGGAACGTTTTATTGAATGCTGCTATAAAACATGACAATAACGCAGTTGCTGTATTTTTTTATTTAATTTTCCCCCTTAAGGGATGTTAGAAACACCAGCAGGATTAATGCAGATGTTGTCTGGAACTCATATATTTGAAATATAGTGCTATGATCCAATACACCATAATAACACCAATCATTTCCCACTATTTTGCATTACTTACTAGTGCAGTTGCTGGATAAAATGATACATGGATTTGAACCATGTGGTTACGAAACTGTCACATGATTACCAGGAAATTAAAAGCTTCAGACTAAAAGCAATTCCTCATGCATGGAAATGAATTTATAAAATTAAATACAGTGTTTCTTTAATAAGAATTTTACACTTCCTTAACTTGATGTTTAAATGTATGTCATAGTTAAAGTTAAAAAAAAAAAAAAAAAATGAAACTTTGAATTCATCGCTATTAAAATGGCTACACTCAACCTTAAAAAAAAATTTTAGACCATAATATTTGCAGACTATAATAACCTAGTTATAAAGTCAATTATTCAATATTCAGGTTTCAGATAGCGCAAAAAGCCTTTTGATCGTGCATATCTTCAGCAGCTTTTATATAGCTTTCTCATAGAGCTGGTTTCTGGGAACATTAAGGCTTAGATCATGTATTACGTCTCAGAAAGAGAATATCACATTGCTGATGCTGAAAAGTTGTTAAAAAATAATTAAACCAAGGAAATTAATCCTCCCTACTGCTATTCAAATGGCACATCAAAGAGGTTTCTACACCTGACATTGTGTCTATAAACACACCTTGCATTCCAGTAGTATTTACAAAACCCCCTTGGCTTTGAACCTTTTATCTATAAAAAAAAAACCCAGAATAAATAAAAAAAAATAAATAAAATAAATATATAAATATATATATATATATATATATATATATATATATATATATATATATATATATATATATATATATATATATGTTGAGTAAATAAAGCCTGAATATATGGTTAATGACATGAATACTGACAGTTTTGTTTCGAAAGGAGTCTGTCGTCAAAAAGGGCTAAAGACAAAGCTATCTATTAGAAGAAATATACATGTAATGCTTTATGTTTAATCTAGAGAAAATGCAGTTTGGAATCCATTCAGATGTGAAATGATTTCATTACGGAATGAGTCTGTATTCATTGAGTCCCCTTGTACAATGAATATGTTTCTTTACTATAATTTAGAATGCCAGTGAATGCAGTTAGTTTGTAAAAACTTAACACTGCAGACATGTATGCAGTTCTAGGAAAGATACAGTAACTCCACTCAGGCTGCTCAAGTCGAACAACTCAAAAACAAAACAGCCGACCAGTAAATTAATATACTAATATGGTAAATCTTTATATTGCGTGTCTCTAGCTACAATGTATATGCAGTGTAACTGCTTGCAGTGTTACATGGTAATTACATTGTAAATACTCAACCATGTGTGTAATTTCAAAATACTATTTTTTTGTGGCTTTTAGTATAAGACACTTAAGTCCCTATTCATAAAAGCACTTGCTGACTGCCATAATAAAACAAATTTTATTTAAAACTAACAAAATTCGTCCATATTGTTATACTAAACTGTTCTGAGTAAACGGGCCACTGTCACAAAGAATTTTATGAATGGGTATACAGTCGTTCAAGAACAAAAATCTGCCTCTTTCTCTTCTTGATGACATCATCAGCATTATTAATGTTCCCTGGGTGGCGTCGGTAGCTGTTGCAAAAAGAAAAACAGAATCCACCGACAGTAGCTTACTACCGAAACTCGAGTCTGAAGCTACCAATCACGGGCAGCTTGCAAAACCTAATTCCGATGCCCCTGCCAAAAATGAATGTCATAAGTTTGAAAAAAAAAAAAAAAAAAAAAATTGAAATAAATTCTTGGTTTTCTCGTTTTGTTTGGCAACGCTGGTAAACACATTTTCATACGCCAATAAGATTTCCATTCTTAACTGCAGGACCAAAAACAAAAAGCACTGTAGGAGGGTTTTTGAATAATACTAATAATAATAATAATAATAATAATAATAATAATAATAATAATAATATAAATAATAATAATAATATTAATAATAATCATTTTGAAAACTTCAAATGTTATTCTTAGAAATTCTCGACTATTGTTATTATTACTATTACGATTAAACTCTGCTTAAAGCAGGGACTCAGAGGCGCATGTATGTTTATGAATCAGTGAAAATTTGATGCCGTATTGCACACTGTAGGCTACCCAAAATTCATTGTTTTGTGGTGGGCAAAAAAAAAAAAGACTCTTTCGAATACTGATCGATTCTCGCACTGAGGCTCGATCATTATTTTTTACAATACCAAGCAATCCCAAATTTCCCATCGACTGTATTAACAGCACTGGTATACTGTATATGGTAACGCTCCATGAAAATAAATAGGCTCACACAGTCACACAGACAGTATTTTGCTGTCGTTCACTGTTATGGATAGCAGGTTCAGGATCAATGACTACTTTATGCTGATGAGGTTAACCTTTCTCTCAATTAGTTAAAAACATGAGTTCTTATACGAAAATCGCTGGGGCTTAATGACACATCTGAATTGTCTCTTATGAATAGCAAGTGCCATTAAATAGGCAGTATGGACAAAATCCGATCATGTACTCATGTTTTCTCATTTCAACAGGCGTTAACCCTTTAAGAGTAGACCCCTTAAACTCTTAAATTGGTTATCCTAGGTTATTATTTCTTTAAATTTACCAAACCTAGGAGTCCATTTTAACCATGGCAGCTTCTGTACAGGTCAGTGCAGAAAGAGTCAAAAGCAAGTACAGTAGAAAGTATAACCCTTTCTATGGCTTCTTGTGTGGAGGAAACACAGTACCTGAGATCAGTCAACTTGCCCAGTCCCTTTTTTGACAGGTATTTATCCTCAGGGGATTCAACCTGAATAACATTAATCCTCTTTGTAAATACACTCTTTTGACATATTTTGATATTAATAGGTTTTGAAGACACTGTTTTTTTAATTTTTTTTTTTTTTTTATTGAAGTCCAAGGATCTTCCTGTCCTTACAAAGACTCCTAATCTGCTTTAAGTAAGCTCCTGCCAAAGCCACCTGGGCCTGTTGTAGAAGTGAATAAATAGTAATCTCTTTTTTTGTGTGTGTGCTGAAAGATTGAAATGTTAATAAAATAACCTGACCCTAAAAAAGAGCTTTCATCAATATAATTATAATGAATTTGACATTAAACCCCTCCGGAAAACACCTGTAATAACTTACATTTGTGAACATACAGTAAAACCTGTCAAATCAAGGCTTTTTTAAAACTACTTATTTGATCAAATTATCTTTTTTTCTCCGTCATAATTATTAAGTATGTCCAGCATTATTTAGGTGACATCAAGTCCCTGTTTGGAGCATGTGTATTTATGAGCTGAGAACCAGATATTTCACATTGTTCAACAGGCTTAGTTGTCAAGTCCAATATCAGCTAACTGTTTATATTTTGGTCTGCTGTAAAACACAATAAGCAAAAGTTAAAAAGTCTCGACAGCAAATAAATGACCTGATCTTAAAACTATTCATATAAGATCAGACTGACATGTGGCTGAAAGATGGTCAACATAACACACATTTCTATGCTGCAAGATTAAAATATACAAAAAATAAACACCATTTAAATTAGAGTCAAGTTTGAACATGTCAATGAAAAAAACTAGCATACCATAGTATTAGATTACCGATATTCTTACATAAAATCAGATCAGATATATAAAGTATTTAATGTAATCTGCAAGGAATTAAGTTAATGGAACATATGCCACACACAAGTCAAGCACAATTAGATAATGATGATAAGGCTGCTATATGTGAACGTCTCTCTGTTTTGTAAACCAGTAACAGCATCTAAAGTATTCATCAAACTCATGCAGTTTTATTGGAATTCTGCCTTTACTGTGATGCAGTTTCCTGGGAACAATGTCCAGGTCTAATGATTATTATCAGTGCTCATAACATTTGAATATTACGGCATCTCTTCAAGAGTACAACACAGTACCAAACATAGGTTCTACAACTTTGGAGGAGAGTAAGAAGACCAGTTTTTACATTTTCTAACCAAATTAAGATACTGTGTCCTTCAAGAAGTTATGTTCTGTTGACGATCAACTTCCCTTAAGATGAATAGTTACCATTAAGCAGTTAATGCAATACCACTAACAAGGATAAGCTACAGCAGGCTTTACTTTAAGTTCGGCTATGGCCAAAAGTCTTGAATGATCACATTTTGCTTCATAAAGTGGAATGAAACTTGCTGAATCATGCTACATTAACATATTGAATTACACACCGCTTTGTAGTGCTCCATATACTTAATGAAAAACTGACAAATTGACATTTTGAAATCTAACATGAAATACTGTACTATTATTATAGCTTCAGGTAGACTTTTGAGATATCAGTTTGTAGTTTCTAAATTATGTGCATATAGTTTTTTTTTTTTTTTAAATTATGTCTCAATTGTAAAATTCTAATGCAAAGCTTTTATCATGACACAAGTTCTAGACTAGTCTTGCCCATTGCTTTGTGCCTACACTTGTCAAGTTTTAATAAAGGGGGATTCCATACATCTCATCAGTGCTTCAGTAGAAACGCTGAAGAAATCACCATTTACTCGGGTGATGGGATTGGTCCAACAGTGACATCATTACACTTGAGAGACACTCCTCATTTAGGTCAGAATAATCTGTGGTTATTCTTGGCTGGATTCAGATCCAACACTCAAGAGGTGAAACAACTGAGCATTAAGGTGATTTATTAATTAAATAAAAATCCCCTGCTAGACATAAACAGTGAAAGATAAAACTCCACATGATCAGCCTGTCAAAAAAAGAAAAAAAAGAGAAAGCCTGATTGATTGTAGTGCTTTATACTAAGGTTTTTGTTATGTTTGGCACTTCTTGCGGTATTACAAAAGGATGTATGTATTCGTGTTGTGGCAACTTTTCATATAAATACTTGGTTGCTAACGTGTTTGGATTTTAAATGTTTGTTGCGTTCGGTTTAAACATTAAATAAGAAACAACACTAACAACAGGATTGTTGGAACACAAGTCACAGAATCACAACAGATGCTGCACACTTACTAAAGTTAGTTTGTTTAAAAAAAATAAATGTGTACATTATTCATTTCACAGTTCCTTTCCCCTCTTTTCGTCACCTTCTTTCAGGCTTCCTGTGGAAAGGGAAAACAATATCCAAGAGCGCCAGATTAAGACATTAAAAAGTCAAAGTTAGTCACTACAACTATATATTACTAAATTTATGTTTTAAAGGCAGCTTTTTTCATTACTGTTTAACCAGAGATTATGTCATTTAGGATTTGCTGTTGAGCATGCAATTTATAAAGGCAGCCATTTTAAGAGAAGACTAACAGCTGTGACATGGGCTTCTGAGATGGACCAGATAAAAGTTGAGGTTTAGTGGGTCGCACTTTTCCTGCAGCAGCTTCAGGGCTTTTACTCAGTCACACACCACCTGACACAAACACCACTGTTTACATCATCAACGCCTTGCCATTACCAATGCTGACTTTCTGATCTTGATGCAATACAGTGGTCCAAAGATCTGATTATTTAGAACATAATTAAATACAATCACATCAGCTAATAAATGGTTGTATTTAGACTGCCAATGTTTAATTGACTTTTACAAGTTTTTTCAGGTTCGATTTTAGAAGCACATGTGTTCCTACTAAGGTATGACCTAGATGGATAAAGCATAAGTGAAGTAATAAGGCTTCTCTCAAAGTCAATAACATTGGACATATGAATGAAAAAAAAAAGAAAAATTAAAAGATTTTCTGGCTGGCGCTCATGCTTGTGATGCGATAACTGCAGCATTCTGCAGCATTTGGCTCTGCTGTTGAGTTATATATCCCTGATAAGAATGCTCTAGGTTCTGGTCACTCTGCTTCAGGGTGTATTTATCTATCAATCTGTCAGTCTAAAGAGTTGTACTGAATATACAATTACATATTGACACGACTGTAATGCTGAAATCTATTTATTTTGTATTTTGGTTAGGTTGCAATATTTACACTATAGAGTAAACTATTATTATTATTATTATTATTATTTATTATTATTATTATTATTATTATTATTATTATTATTATTATTATTATTATTATTATTATTGTTGTTGTTGTTGTTATTGATAGTAAATGTTTATGTTGATTAGTATTATTTGATTTAAATGGATATAACTAAATAGGACTGTAGCTAATGCTATAGCAGCTTTAACTATATGGCCTGCACGCTGTATAACATTGCTGCCTAGTAGAGTTAGATTGTGTCTGTGGTTTTCGGTTAGTGAGAAGGAGAGAACGAGCAGTACCACGAGTGCTTGTATCACATATCCTGTAGCTCTGTATTCTGACTGTAGAACCTGGGCCTTAGAAAAAACAAAGAATGTTGAAAGCTTGCCTTGGGCATAGATTTTTGCTCTTCGAGAAACAGTCTGGCTACCCTGAAGATTCTAACTAAAACTGTACTGTAGGATCTCCATGAAGATGAAAATACAGAACCGGTATAAACACACCAGAACAACAGGAATTAGGGTTAAACTAGAGGTTATACTCTTGAGGGTAGTCCATTAAGGCTAGTTAATTGGAACCAATGATATGAGCATAGGGGGAAGTGGACTACAAGGCTTTATGATATTTTCCCCCCAAAAAGTAAAAGCATATTAAGGTAAATAACAATAATAAAACAAATACCAACTTTGTGAGAAGGGAACACTCCAGTGGAAGTTATTATCTGACAATCCAAATATAAAACAGGCAGACATCTTTTTTTCCCTTTGTGTCCATTTTGGCACCCCCCACCTCAACCCTTGCAGCTACCCCTGGGCTTGCTTCTATTCTCCTGCATGGTTCAAATTGCCTTGTCCAGATGGCCAGTCAATCTTCCCTCAGCCAAAATGTATCTATGATTCTCAACAAAACTGATTAAATTAATTTACGTCATGGGGATCATTCCTTTCAATGGTTGCTTTTCTCTCTTCAAAAAGATTGTGCAAATGAGGACAAAATGTATTCGTGAATTCCCAAAAGGTTGGGTAATGACCTCATTTCTTGGCCAGCAGAAGACTAGAGTCCTGTTTTTTTTCAAATTCATTCAGTGTGTTCCTCTGAAAAAGTTGTTTTCTGCTTCTGATACTAATGATCCCTTTCAAAACCACTGAAACTAATGATTACTCTAATTAAAGAGTAAGTAACAGGGTTCCAAAAAATAAGGCGTTACACATCCCCACGTGTTGCTACCACTGTTTAAATTTTTCTTTTCATTGTTATCATCCTAACAACTTTGTAACATACCTTCAAAGTTTCAAAGCTCTTTTCAAAATGGCTGTTCTAGGGGGTTTGAGATCTGTCCTCCAAATCACTACAGGAAGCAATTAAAAAAAAGTCATAACAAGAAGTGTTCTAGCTTTTCTTTTCCTTTCCACATCATGGATCATTACTGCTGTGTTCATTTTGAAATCCTTCTACTTACCCTTTAAGCTGTATAAAGCTTAGTGACGTTGATGCAGGGGGCCTTGTTGATCTTGCACGGGGTTTTTCAAAGTGACCTACTCGAGAGTATGTTCTGATGATTAAGACAACTAAATCTTTGATTTGCAGGCCTTTGTAAAGCCAATGTTGTATTGGTGTTGTTATTTATGTTATTTCACCCTACTAGTTAAGGGTTAGAGTATGAGAGCTGTGTGTAGACCACTTGTGCACACTAATTGTTATGAAGACCAGAGCTGTTCTTTGCCCTCTAATAGATGCTGGGCACAAGTTCACTGGAGTTGCCACTCAAGAATGATTACAAATCATGAAGTAAAGACACCTTAAACAGTTTTCTTCCCGAGAGTCTGTTCTTTTGAAGATTACGAAGGAATGAAAACATAGCCTATTGAAGTTTAAGAAGGGTGTCGAGCTGCAGATTGAAGAGAATATTTCAGAGCGTTTCCATCCCTACAGGAAAAAAAAAAAAAAGTGTTTTGTTGGAATCAGGGAGGATGAAAGCGTGTCTGATTCTCACTTGCTGACACTCAAAGTAAAGTGAAAAAAAAAAAGAATCTTCTTATGTGTAGAAAAAATTACTGGTTGATTGAAATATAGAGTAACCCTTTAAAAAAAGTCCTAATAATTCAAATGTAAAAATGTGCAAAGCAGGACTCCAGTTAGGTCTTATATGATATTTCCCTTACTTGCCAGCAACAGTTAAGCACCCCTTTTGTTTGAGCTACTATTTGAATATACTGAAGAAGATGTTTTGTAGCAAAACAAAGATGTTAAAATATGGTATTACAATCATTCAATAACCTTTAGCATTACTCTAAGCTGCTATAATTGCCCTTGTCAGAGGTGAACTGAATTTAAGACACTGGGGTAACAAACTGGGGGTGGGGTTAGAATTGAAGCATATGCTATTGGATGCTGCAGTGCTAATAATATCATATTACAGGGGGTAATAGAGGGTAATTACCAACCAATATCCTTGTGCTCTCCTATATATGGAACATATGTCCTGGACAGTGACGGGGTTCCATCATCCAGTGGCGCTAATCCTTCACACCATGAGTGCTTAATGCATCACTAAAGAGACGAAAATGTCAGTAATCTTTTCAGCACATGTGAGCCAAAAGAAAAGGATGTTGCAGGCTGTCGTCCCAATGCCCTGCTGTGTGAGTGATGAAAAGCAGCAGGGGGCAGGGGGGCAGGGGGAGGGAGATTGACAGCCGCGAGAAACTTTCTGAAATGTTCTGCCTTTCATCGTAAAAGTGAATGATAAACACCAGCGCCACGCTGGACTGAATGTTTAGCATTCAGAATCTATGGGTAGATACCCAGGCTGTGGTACATCCATGTAAAAGAACACTGCAGACGTCTACCGACCTCTATATATATAATATATATATATATTATATATATAATATATATATATATATATCTATCTATAATATATCTATATATATATATATCATATATATATTTTTTTAAAAAATTTGGAACAAGATAAATGTCAATAATTAGATTATTAATCTATCCAGTTCCAATGTGGAACTACAACATTAGGTACTATATATTTACATTACTAGCAAACACATTTTTGTTTGTAATTGTATTCTTGGCAATTAAATGCAAAATAGAACTTAAAGTTCTTTTGGAATATCTCCAGTTGTTCGACTTCACACAACAAAAGTAAGCAAGTGAGATTCTAACATTAGCATATTAGACAGGTTTACTCAGGTTCACCTACACAGGTACTTGTTTTTCCCTTGGCCATACAACATAGTCAGAATGCCTGCTATGAAGTTGTTTGTATGTAGAGTTCCAGAAGGTGAACATTAACACTACACATGAAAAACTACAGACAAAAGGAATGGAGCAATGCTGAGGTATACCATATTACTACAGATCATGCCACAAGAGAAGGAACCTGCTTGTGAGCCAGGTCTGATTGAGACATAATATGAAGCAATAACGCAACACTTTGGGAGGTGGAATGATCTTTTGGCGCCTAGCTGCAAATGCAGCACAGAGTTGTGTCAAAAATGATCTGGAACCAACCACGGTGCTTAGAGTAAATGGCCCACAAAGCTTAACATAAAGTACTACATTAGACCTGTGACAATTTAACGACATCATTTTTTTTTATTATTAAAACTGCTCATCTGTGGTTCATGGATTATTAGTTATTATGTGAAAATGCCCCCATGAAAGCCAAATAGGTATACAATGATTCCTTACGGGACTTATGAAGGCACAGGTTTCTCTATCCCTGAGCAATCATTCTAATATGAATATATATCAGTGCCCACCAGGCATCTGGATAAATCAAAAGTGTTGTGTTGCATAACCTGCAGGGTTTTAACATACAAGTCACACAGCAACCCTCAATCATATGGGTAGGTTCCCTAATATATTACAAGTCCATTCAGGTTTAACCTAATATCAATCAACCTGGACTGCAGTACCTTTCATTTTCCACAAAGTGGAGCTAGCAAGCAATCATTTCACCAGTCATGCTGCCACTATTTTGAGTCAACATCAAATGTACACCACATGTGAAATCCTAAACAGTGGTTTATTGCAATCTTCTCCAGCAAGCACATATTTAATGATCTGCTGATCTGAGATGATGGGCTAGTAACTTTAAAGCAAAAGACCCCGATTAGCACTTCTGTACACTATAGGTAATTAAAATGTAATGAAGTAAGGTATTGCCACATTATTGCTTATCAGAAGTATATCTCTCAGGTAGATAACATAGTAGGGAATCATTGTGTGTGGAAACAAAATTGCATGTCCTGCAATTTAATGCATGTAGATAATGTTTAATATTTATTTAATGTACAGACATTATGGGATGGGATCGCTATAATAAATTAGTAAGGATTTGTAAATTATATTGTACATACTATACAGATATAAACTTTTTGTTTAATTAAAACTGGCACATCATTTTTGTTCTTTTTAGATATAACTACCAGGTTGGAATTTATCATGTTAATTTAAAAAAGGATGAAAAAAAAAAAAAATGACACAAAATATGGCATGAAAGAGAACACACCCTTATGAACAGCACACTGGAACATCTTTAAAGTGGTAATACTTGTCAGCGAAACAGCTGAAGCCAATATTTTCTCAGTAATCCATTGTTTATTTGTTTGAAACTCCTCTCAGTGCTTTTCATAAAAGTAAACTGACCAAAAAAAAAAAAAAAAAAAAAAAAAAACCCAGCTCTTTCTGTATGCATGTTACTGTCATTCTCCATACAATGTGCTGACTGTTATAGAAAAATAAACACTTTTATTCTTGTAATTACAGTATACTAGTCTTCAAAATGAGCAAGTAAATAGTTTCAACCACATAGATACCTCTTCCACTTTTGCTTTGTCGAGGTTATAAACATCATGCTTTGTCAAAATTGTTAATTTTGCTACATGAAGGCATTTATTGATGAGATGGAAGCACTGAGAGATTTAACTATAGGAGATTGATTCACTTTAATTGTTCTGAGTCATGTCTCCCAACTGGCTACATGTCAGGTTATATTGTATCCTCTGCAGGCACTATTTCTAAACATATTTTTGCCTTACATCAGTAATTCTGAAAAGAACATTTGCTCAGAAGAAGTACAATATATACTTAATATTGCAATGCTTTATTTAGTCGCATGGACAAGTTATTTTCTGCAGAAATCGTCAGAAATGAAAAAAAGAATTACTACAATATGGCATCATCCTTTATAAAAATGATTTTTATTTTGCCAAAATGATATGCCAATGTTTCGTTTTTTTTTTGTTTTTTTTATTGTATTTTTAGATAATAGTAATTCAAGATAGAGCAACATGTCTTAGGAATATCACTTCACTATGAAAGGGCTTATAAAATTGATTTATTTTCCTTTAAAAAAAGTGTTGCAAGGTAAACACTGGAATTAAAAGCTTTGCTTACTATTACAGGTAGAACATCTGGATTGATGGATATCTGGGTACTCTTGAGGTCTGTTATGGTATTGAAAACTGTGAAAAACTATAACCATAACATTATAGGATGTACCTCCTTTAGGCTTTCCTAAGCATAGTGCAAATAATAATCCTCCAGATCAGTTATTGATTTTGTGTGTGTGTGTGTGTGTGTGTGTGTGTGTGTTTTTTTTAATTTAGCCTTCATCCTCCCCTGTCTCCAGTCACGGTGTGCTCTTAAGAAGCAAAGCACTGGATTATCATTGATGCTGTAGGTTTCCCAATTCAGCATTTTAACAACGGAAAAAGATTAGGAATCTGCACTTTATCAATAGATGACTGGCCAGCGGCTTAAAGGATAATGACTTCTATTTATTTTTCTGGCCTGATGCTAATGTGTCTGTCTTGATATTTTCCCATTTCTCATAGGATAAAGCTGTGTTACAATCTTTTTTCCCATTTATTTTCAAGCCAGTCACAAAACACTGCCATTGTATTTTACATAGCTCAGAGGATCAGTTGTAAAATATCTTTGAAAGGACATTTAGATTAGTATGGGATTTGGATTGGGGACATTCATGTTTAATGCTCTTTAAATGTAAGAGATGATTGGTTGTAGCTGAAAATGATGATTCTAGGGTTTATATAAAAAAATATAACAATTAACAAATAATTGTACAAAAACAATTATACATCAGATTGTCTGGTATTTCACAGTTGTTTATGGTTATCAAAATGCCAATGTTACGATGAAAGCTTTTACATCAATATAAAGATTCACGTAAGCATATAAACATGCACAGGACAGAGATATTTTCTTTTAAGATTGAAAGCAGACAAATGGGTAAACAGAAAGTAGATGAACACACAAAAAGATTTTGACTTCTTTTTGTATCCATTTACAGCAACATTGCAAATTGATCAACTGAGCCTCACCTGCATTGTGTTTTACTTAATTTATATTGAAAATGGAACAGATATTTTCTTTAACACTATTGGTCATTATTAGTCGAGGGGGCGTTAATTCTAGATAATTGACCGCAGTGGTATTTTGGTTTCCCAACCCGAGGGTGAGAGCACTCTTGGAAAGATGGAATTAATCATGTAAAGTCCTATTACAGTCTATATTAAAAGGTCTTAAAAAAAAAACAAAAAAACAAAAAAAAACAAACAATGTAAATGATTTAGGCTGAAATAAATACAGAAACAATGAAATGAATTCATTTTCAGTCTAACAGCACACATGCTTAATTATCCATTAGTCTTGCCTGTTTTGTTTCACAGAAAAATTGTCATGTTTGTAAAGATCTAATTTGTTATTGTTGCCCCAACAATTAACACATTGGAAGATTATCAAGGAAGATCATCATATGATTTGGTGTGATTGATGCCTATGATCACATCATTAGCACAGTAGTTCTGTGTTATAATGCTTGCATCTGTATCAGCAAATTGGAACCAAAAGATCAAAAACAGATTAATTACTGAATTTATTGAGAAAAGTAATCAGCATCACTAACAGGAATGCTCTAAAAAGATATGCCATTGTTTGAGTACAAAGATATGACATTTTTAAAGATAACGACAGTGATAGCCATGGAGAATCAGTAACCTCTTTTACATTTTTTGCTGTCAAAGGGTGCGTAATACCTTAATAAAAATGCGTAATAATCTTATCATATTGCAAGTCCTTTCTCTCTCCAAGGGTTGAAAGTTAACATAAGTCAAGTACAATAACACCCAACAAGTAATCTATGCAGATCAGCCACATAACGTGCTCAGACAGTGACCAAAGGATTTAAGCCAAACGTGCTTCTCAAATACAGACAAATCTATTGATTTTCATTATATGTTTGGTTTTGTTGTTGAGGTAGAAATTGAGATCCATCTCAAAGAAGACAGATTTTTTTTTTAAACGTATATCAAATACGCTAGACCCTTGGGTTATTTTTTTTTCTTCTTCTAAATTTTAAATACTATCATATAAGCTTCGCCACCAACCAATATGTTCCAACAATGGGCCTTGAACTAACTTTTAAGTGGTAATATGTTATAATGACTTTTTGTGGCCAAGGGATAAATACAGATTCCAGTCGTGATATTTGATACATATATACATACTGAATATAGGTTGTTAGGTCTTTACACACCCACAAACTGATTATGCAATTCACTGAATACCACAGACTTAATGTTTTTAAACCTTAGTGAAATGTTCAGGTTAAACATTTAGTTCCTTCCCTGAAGAACTGTTTATAAAAAGTGCTAGCAGAGGCATTTCCTATCATGTAATGACCAGTGGCTGTACATTAATAAATCCATATGATTAGAACCAGAGATTTAAAAAGTTATATTTGTTTATACTGTACCACATAAAATATACTTCACTGGTAACTTCAACACATAGATTTGAGTATGTGTGTCAGAAAGCATGATTCCGTGCTCTGAGTTTGCCAAAACCCATTCCCTTTGGTGTCCTTCTAATAAGACACACCGAGCAGATCTGCACTGTATTGTACATTCTAGCAGTGGCATATAAACATGCCAGTGACTTTGTTATCAATTGCTGAAAATGGAACTTTGAATATGCCATAAATTATTGCTTAGTAATTCTTTGACAATAAAAGCAAAAGGCAGACACTGTAAATCATCCCCTGACTGCTATTTTGCTTTGTGGGTTTGGCACTCCACAGGAGAAAAAATATTTATGTGGGCTGAAAACCCATAGGGTCTTGGTTTGAGGAAAATGTATCCGTTAGGGGTGAAATATTTCCCAGACTGAGTGATGGATTTCAACAAGGGATCATCATTGACTCCAATAGCATAGGTGATAGGAAACATTTCTGAAAAGCAAAGTTCACTTTAAAGACCATTATTTGTCTATAAAACTTGTATGTATTCACAATGTGTTTCTTGGAGAGCAGTACATATTCAACAATGAAGTGCATATCAGTATTTCAGCATTCAGTCTGTTCTTGTACATAGGCTCACTACCAAAATTTACTACCTTAATTAGAAAACATTTTATTTCAGTACTATGTTTCCTATCATTAGACAAAAATAGAAAATACAAAATCTGAAATATTACAGTAACAACCAATTTTCTCCAATGCCAGGAAAATGTTTTTTTTTTTTTTTTTTTTTTTGAGCCAGGTAATAAACTATGTTTTAAGAATATTTCAGAAAAGATAATTCATAGAAAAGAATGGATTCCCTCCACTAAAACAGAATCACTTACAGCTAGTTGACACCTCTTGCAAAGAACAGCTGGGAAGCAAAACATATCATTTTGTATTATAGAATCACCTGTGAAACAAATTGAAGTATGCATACCAAAAATAACACATAATGTCCTTAATGCTAAAGAAATTTGAGATATGAATACGGAAATCCAAGACGACAGTTGGTAGCATGTTGCTCTGCAATAGGGTACAATGTAATTAAGTATGATATTTTACTGGACTAAATTCAGTTTTTATACTGCTTGAGCAGACTGTATAATGTTTTATTCTGTTATTTGTATTACATTGTGGGATATGTGTGAAAAGGGCTTTAAATATCACACAAGTCTTCTCACTATTACAGTCTCCTTTCTTCAACACATTAGAGGGCGATAATGAAACAGACAAACACTTTTTGTGTACTTTTTCTCATTAAAGGAGGCAGATAACAAACCTTAGGCAGTAAAGGGTTAACAACAAATAGCTGTCGATACTCTAATTTATCCGAACCGCTTCTTTCATGGCTTATCTTATTGTTACTTGACATTGCAGCAAAGGTTATCTTTGGAGCTTCAGTGTGGTTTGGAGTTTCCCCTACCCAGACTCCCAGGGGTCTAAGGGCACTGGTAGATTTATTGCCTATCTCTGCTCAATTCTTATTATCTTACTAAAGCATGAGGCAAGGATGAGCTGAGCAATCTTTCTTTTTCAACAGCTTCTGTCTTGAGCGTGTAAGGAAACAGACCTGACTATGACTAGTGTAATCACCCCTGAAATGGTTACTGGAAGCTAAAAGTAAACCCTTGTCTTCAGGAATTGATACGAGTGAACACATCTGTAATGACGGAAGTTTTCACCTTTTCCTTTTGCACCTGATTAAAAACAGTTTTAAACAAAAAAAAATTAAGCATTTAGACATGCGTCTTTATACAGCTATATAGATTCTGAAGCTAACATAGTCTCTACCGTTTGCAGAGCTAGTTTGCTCCATTTTTCTAAAAAAGGGTTATGCCTAGCTAGACACAATATGTTCGTGCATCATTCATTACAAAAGGAACTAGACAAGCAGTGTTCTCACCATTAAATGCAAATATCAACACACTTCTTTGTTGATTTTAACTTGGTTAGTGTTTAATGGTGGGGTAGCTAAAAAGAGAGTAAGCTAATCTTGCTGTTGTTTTTACAGATGGGAAACTTTTTCCCCTTTCATGCAACCTGACGTTTGTTAGATTTATTGGATCATAGTTAATGATTATGTCAGGGTTAATTAGATGTTTTATTCCATTAAACTCTTTGCAAGTCCAAGGATCAGCCTCAGCTGGAAATAATAATCTCTTTGGAAAGTGTTCATGCATTTTTAAAGAGGACTTAAATATTGTAAATATTTTTCCAAGGACATCAACTATAGAAAGTTGTGTTACCAGGGTTTATAAGACGGGTTTCATATAAACACTGGGATTTATTTGTCATTTGGAATTCACATACGGAAACAATATCCAGAATATATATCTAACTTATATCTAATAATATTTTGATCATTTTTGATAAAGCTTGTGCCATATATATACACACACACACACACACACACACACACACACACACACACACACACACACATGTTAAGTTTTGGACAAACATTTAAATTTGTTCCCTATTATATTTAATATTAACATTATGCAGATAAATGTTTATAAATGTTAACAGACTATATTTTAGCAGTTAATTTATATGTATAAATGTAGTCTATGAAAACAGCAAACTCATAACATTTGTAAATAATTAATCACTGGTATAGTGGAACAATATTCCTGCACATTTTGGTATAACTCATGGAAATTCATTGCACTGTACTGCTATGAATTTAATGTTTAACTACATCTCCAAATTTCAGTCCATTTAGTAGCACTAAAAGTAACTTGGTTATGTATTCAAGTGTGATTCATTGTAACTAATCAGGTTGGAAAATTGCAGACAAGGGCTTACCTTCAATTTATTTAGTCCAACGACTGACCGTGGACAAAGTGTTCTCGGAACACTTTTAAAGTGCCCTTACACAATTCACAAATGACAATTACTATTGTAACAGATCATTCAGAAACCAATGTTACTCTTTTGAATTGTGTAATTACTCACAATATAAAGAAGGGGGAATGAGTAATCTATTTTTATCTTGCAGAAATGAAAGTCTCCATTAAAAAAAAAGAAAATAACAAAAAGGCCGACCAAGAAGCAGTAATCCTTATCTCACTTTCATATACAGATATTCCCATTTGTTAAAACAAATACAATGTTTTCTTTATTTAAAAAAAAAAAAAAAAAAAAAAAACACTGAATAATTACATTGCAAAAATATTTCATATGAAACAGGCTCATTGAAGGGTCAAGCAAATCTGTGAATTCTGTAAATCTTTCCTGGATTGATGAAAACTGGCTGAGAACCTACAGTACAAGGTCTTACTGAGGAATTTGCTGATGCTACTTCAATCCTGGTTTTTCATCCAATGAGATTGCAATCAACCCATTGAATGGAACATTATTAAAGAGATATCTTCCTATGCGTATGGGCCAGTTACAAAAATATGATACATATACGGTACATCTAAGCCTCTATAATGTCCCAGTACTAGTTGAGGGGATGGATATATACCTTATATATATATATATATATATATATATATATATATATATATATATATATATATATATATATATATATATATATAATATATATATATATATATATATATATATATATATATATATATATATATATATATAACACATTCACGACATATTACAATTGATAACATCAAAGCAGTCAACAGGCTCCTCTGATCAGTTCCCAGTGGATTTTCCGTGTGGGCAAACCTTGTTCAAAAGTTCTTCTTTTACACTGGATTCATTCAAAGGGAGTGAGACAACATGAATGTTGATATTGTGCAAAAGATACAACTGAGAAACCCCCAAATTAAGAAGATTTTAGATGAAATCCTCTTTGTCACACTTCTCATGGATAAAGAGAGTGAAATACAATACATTTCTGTGATTGATGATTGATCTTTTAGCTTAGAAACGGACCGTGCTCTGGCATGATTTGATTTTCTAATTTTAAGTCTGTTTGTAGAGGATTTGATGTGCTGGATGGGTTAAAGAGCATGAATTGGCATTTTAAAGGGTACATAATTAATGCTGTTCCTACGACCTAATGGAACTGACTGTTTACTATAAATGAGATTCCTAGTTTTAAACCCTGAGTCATAAACTACTCTGGGGAAAAATGATGATAAATGAATAAGTCAAGAAGACAAATGTCTAGGTTACTACCTGTTAAAATTAATGTAGGGCAAAAAAAGAAAAAAAAAAATGTTATACAACTTATAGAGGGTGCTTGCACTGGCTTTCTAATCTAGACATGAAAATGAATTTCTATGCATTTCATTTAACAAATATTCACTATTTAAACCACAATGCCAAAAAGAGATAGCAAGCACCTGAAGTTATTTTAGATCACAAACATAAACATGTACATAAAGAGGCTAAAGTTTAATTAATAACTGACTAAGTGACGAGTAAAACTTACTTAGAGGTTAAATATGAGAGACAGAGTGCCTTTAGACCTCTGCTGTTTAGAAAAATACAAGATATGTGTAACACCAGTGGATGTTCAGTTAATGTTCTGCTCTTTGTTCTAGCCGTGTTCTCAATTGTTTAATTGAAGCAATTAGCAAAAGCGGCTGATCATTTAATTTTACTAATTAAACCAGAATTGGGAACCCCTGATCCCTGATGTGTGCATAGGGTATGCAGTGGATGGCATGTATATTTTTTTGTTCCAATGTGTCTTCCTGGATACTAGACAGACCAGTTCTTCTGTTATCTCTAGTTAGAACGTGTTATCTCTAGGATCTCTGGCACATGAAATGAAACCAATTTGCAGTCCTAAATAATATGAATTCAGAATTTATAAACCCCTATCTTTCATAAATTTTGAAGACAAATAGCAGAAGTTGAATGCACAATTACACATCTATGTTTTGGGTATACAGTCAGACATAATTATTCACGAAAAAAAGTTTTTAGTTTGTTTGAAATGAGAACAAATTGCCTGCAGTTTTCTAATTAATGACTTTTCTATTTATTTAAATTTGATTTATATGTGAAACTCCTGCATAAAAAATGAGACATGACTTAATTCATTAAAAAAAAAAAACAGACTTATCTGGCAATGGTGTATGTAAACAATAGTGTAGACTAATAAATAACATGGTTTGAAATAAATTGTTTCGACAAAATAACAAAACAATCTTAAACAGACACAGAAAATAATGTTTTGGCATTGGAATAATAATAATAATAATAAAAAAATGACATAAATATCATGATCAAGCTTTCAAATCCTACAGCACTGACAACAATGTAGTTGTAGTCCTAATTGTAAAGATACAGTATATGAAATCTGTGGCATATTTTCGATAGAATACTTTACAGTTGGATGAATGCCTGAGAAATAAGAAGTCAAATGTTCAAAGGTTATTATTGTATTTGACAGTAATGGATATTCACACTTGTATGGGTGTAAATGTACAGGAGTAAATACGTAAAATGTATATATAGCAGATCTAGTTTAATTTAACAGCTGTACTTTTAGCACACATATACTTTACATCTCATTTTGTATTTAATGCTAAAACTGGAGTTTAGTCTGATCCTATATGAACCCTACTAAAAAGTTATCCATTTTCAAAAGAGCTCTGTACAAGTCACTAAAGTAATCAAAGAAGGATTGCATAATATGTTGTCTTTCTCAATGGGTTTGTTTTTTAATTTAACAAAGCCTCGAGGCAAACATAAAAGTTTGTTGGCCAATGCAGAATTGTGATGCTATTCCAAATGGATCTTTTTGGATTTGTCAGATGATTACATTTTATTGAAGTATGTTTAACAGGTGCGTTTTTTCTTTGAAGTAAGGGTGAACACGTAATTACATAATAACACATTTTACTTGTTAGCTACTGGTCAGAGGTATTGTATATTTGTTCTTCCTACTGCTAGTTTGCTAAAGTGTAGAGATTCATTTTACTTTGGCTTAAAAGCGACACTCTATATTATATTGCATACAGTTTGCAAAGATGAGAAATATAATGCATTCTGACTTGATACTTTTATGCACTGGCAGCAACTAGCTGAAGAATACTGCCAAAGTTCATGCTATCGCTCACCTTCTAAATGCTTTCCTTGGCATTGAGAAATATCCCATTAACATGGTTGTCATTGCTTACCTTCAGAAACTAAAGAAACAGAGGTAGTTTATGAAAATACAGTATACCAATAATGGGAGGAATTTGCCAAAAAAAACAATCAACCCACATATTAGCTTCTTTATATCTTTCTTCAAGATCTCTCTAAGGGCGCGCTCGCTGAAGATCAAAAACTGCATAATGAACAGATACTGTATATGGAAAACATGTTGGTGCAAACAGTTAGGATCATTTGTAGTGAACCTCCTTTTAATGCCTTTTGAATTACAAGGTGCCCAGCTTGCAATGTTATATACTGTGCTTATATCACTGTGCTTTCTTTGACACAATCTTTCCTTTGAATGATTTCAGCTGTGCATAAAGGAAGCTGGTGTGCCAGGACAGCATGCAGGTGAAAGAAAAAATAACAGTTGAAGTCTGATCAAGACTTGCTTCGCTTCACAAACTTGCTGATACTCATTTTCTATTGTGAGGTGTTGTGTTAACAGAGGGGGGGGTCGGGACGACTGATTTAATATTCACTATTTTCTGTAAAGTTTCATTGAACAAAACACACACTGAAATTGACTCTGTTGTTCTCTTTAGTGAGGTTATGAGCCATGTTCTGTTATTGTTTAAACCAAGGTAAATTAATCTACCGTTATTACAAATCCAATGTTATTTACCCTATTATATAAAGGTTATTTTTAAAGCAGTGTTGGATGTTAATACTGTGGTGATTGTTTTTTTTTTTTCGAACAATGTGTGAAAGGCCAATAAAATCCATTCTGAAAATGACTTCCATGTTGTTCATTGATGTGAAACAATTATGACACTTCCACTTGTCTGTTTATCCTGCCGCTGAATACATGTGTTGACAGGAGAGATTTATTGTGGAGAGTTACCCTTTAACCAAAGCTTACACACAGCTGGCATACTGAGGCTAGTAGGACGCCAAAAGGCCTACCTAGTGCATATCAGTTACTTATAGCTAAAACATAATATTTGAGGGCGTTGTATTCAATATATTCTGTTAATCTAGAAAGGATATTGTTCATATAAATAATTTAAAACCATGGCATGCATATTTCCTGAGTTAATATGCTCTGCTAGGAAATAAATATGGTAGAAAATTCTGTATTATGAAAATATTTACAGCATGCCACATTCCAACGTGCTACATAATTAAATAGTGTCCATTCAGAAGAGTTGTATCACAGCAAAATATAATTAAAGCAAGGGAATGGATCCAATAAACAGCCTCCCATTCACATCTATTTTTGAAAAATGATTTAAATAATGGAGATACATGAGCTTTTAGGGAGTATCTCTAAGGACAGAGTGTTACACTGGTACATTGCTTGCTCTGTTTAATAGCTAGTCACTTCCCGAGTGTTTGATGTTGGACGTAGTCCAGTTTTAGTGATTCTTTGTTTTGTCAGGCGTCCTAATTTATGTTTGACAAGTTTTATTGCATTTGTTTGAGAATCATTTTAATGTCTGTAAGTTACTGATATCTTGTCAGTTTTTTTTTTGTTTGTTTGTTTTAAAATTGTTTCCATTCTTATAATTTACTTGAGTTTGGAAGATACCTTGACCTCCACTGTAAAGAGATTACCAAAAGTGAATCCATTGCAGTCCTTTGCATTTACTGGTATCATGCTTTATGATTTATACAACCTTAAGCATAATATTTCAGGTCTTTTAGCTCCATAAAGCCACTAAAGAATACATATATTGTCAGTGGTTATTAAAGTCAAAATAACTACACCTAAGGTTTCTTTTTTTAACTTGGTTTCTATTGTTGCAGTTACGCTGGATGTTTTAACTTTGTGTCCCTATAGTCTTGCTCCCTAGCAGCCATTGCAAGGCAAGGTATGTGTGCTGTTGCACAGTATGGAAGCAGGTATTGGTAAGAGAGACTGTATTGGCTGCTCCCATGAAACAGCGATCCCATGTTGTTCCATGGTGGACACCATCCCAGTAATTCTAAAATAACATTTTACAAAAAAATGTATTTTGAAAAAAAAATTGAGCAATATTTCATAATATTTGGAATACATGCAGTGGAGGAGGAGCAACTTGAATTTTATTAGGAGGCACCTAAGATTCTTGGGTCTATGAAAATGGATAGATGCTTTAACTTTCTCATTGACTTATTGGCGTTCCACAGGACCACAAGTTGAGGGAAAGAATAAGGGTAAATATATATTCAGTGTGTGTAAAAGTGTTATCCTACTTGTAAACCCTATTCTGTTGCTAACATTTATTTGTTATTTGTTTTTATTATAAAACATCATGTGATGATCCTCATTATTGCTCAGCAACTATTATTCTGCCTGTCAGGGGAAATTAACATGACCTCAGTTTGCATGATCTGGCACACATACTGTAGTTATTACAGTAGTTATTACAGCAAGGGATGGGAACTGAAACAACCTCTGTTTTAGATCAACTTTAGAGTCCATCATCCAAGTTCTGTCACACATTTGTAGGTACTCAGCCAAAATGTATTATTATAAAATATTATAATAATGTTAAGCAGTTAAGTTTTATAAACTCAAATTGGATTTTCCATAAAGTTGGTTGGAAGAGCTGAGCTTTTATTCCAGACATGCATAATATGCTCTTCCAGCATGTACTGAGTGATGTTTCTGGGCTATATGATTGTCTTTAAGGGGCAGCATGTGACAGTTGTTGTCTAATTCCTGTGACTCAGACTGGATGGATAGATTATCAAAATCCTATATACCAAGTAAAGGTTTCATATCGCTAGGTGTAAAGAAAATGACTTTTTAAAGGATTTTAATATCATGGAGATTTATTAGATTGTTAAGCTAACTGATCCATTATACCAATATTTTTGTTATGATTGAAAGGAGGACTGATGAAGGAGACATAATTAATGCAGAAAATGTATTATTCGAGCTAAAGGTTACTGTATGTGTTAGCATTTCTTTTTTTAAATGGTAAAAGGAGATGAATGATTTCATATATTACAGCATATTGGGGGCTAGCATGACGATTGTGATAAAAGACAGACATGAGATCTGAGAAGAATATGGCATGATGCTTCCTGTTTTCTGTAGTTTATGTTATGGAACTGAACTTGGGATTGCTGGATCGCTATTTTATATAAGTATGTCCAAACTGTCCAAAAAATTCAACTGGTTTCTTACCACAATAGCGACAAATGTAACTATAGTCTAGTGAGCTGGCTGTAGTGTCGGAGGGTCATGCTTTCACATCCTTGCATTGTGAGCATTTCTAGCCTGGAGATGCAGCAAGTTTCCAGGCACTGACTTCAGACAATAGTCAGGAGTTGCTGAGCTGCATGGATCAACAGTAGCCTCCCCAGTTGGCTTGAAGGTGGCATGGGTTAGCCAGGGTTTTGATGCTGACCGGAACAGATCATCAAAGACTTTAAAACCATGGGGTGGGGTATTGCTTTTTTATGTCCTGCTTTATGTTGTCAAGCTTTCCTCCTATCATGTTGCATTTCTGAATTATCCACTGATAGTGATGTGTTATTTAAAGCACAAGATTACAGTAGTATGTTAATAAACAAGATCATCAAGGAAAATATATAGTAATATAGTTATATAGTAAAGGTATTCATAGGTATGTCCATATGTCTGTATGTTACACTTCACAATTTTCCATTTCTTTTCATACTGTGAAGACAGGGAAAAACTGGGTACTAAGCCCAAACCTGCATAATTATTTGTATTCGCAACAAAAATGGAATCTGCATTTTTTTCTTAGGTTTGGGAAAACAATGGTAACTTTTTAACCCGTTGTATAAAACTCCAGAAAGTGTAGCCGCAGCACTGACTCATCCCCATAGCAGGAAGCCTGACTGGAGAAGAAAGATTAAGAAGCACAATGGCACCTGTAGTCCTCAGAATAACCCCCAGTTTGCATTTAGGACCAAATATCCACAAATACACAACAAAAACTTCAATGCTCAGAATTTTCCAGATATTTGTATGCTAAGAAACGTTTAATCTGCAACATATTTCAACATCCAAAATGACTTCAAAGTTGTTGTGATGCTGACCACCCTGCAATCCTGCTGATGTTCCTTGTATTTATAGCTAAAAGCCTGTGCATTATCAGGATGCTGCGGTATTCAGAAAAGCCAATGAAGAGATTGCCATGCCACTGGCAAGACAAGCTGTCACCAGTAATAAAATTGCTTCCTCGTGGGTGATATCTCTCTGTTGGCACATTCTCAGGAGGCATGGATAACACTGGCGTATGTACCTGTTATTATTCAATTTGTGACTCAGACTAAGATATTCATGCTTTTTATGTGTGGCAGTAAAATATAAATCCAACATGTTATGTAGATTTAAGCATTCTAGAGAACCGGCATGGCACTTCGTTTCTTAACCAGAGAAAAACGGAACGATGACAACTTTTAAAAATCTAAATCTGACACATACAGCTGGCTCAAACTGCTATAGTAAACATGTAACTTCTCACCTGATGATTAACAACCATTTTTTTGTAAGTTCAATTATATCCCCACACACAAGGATTTACATTTGTTTCATCGCTGGAGTGTCTTAGTAAGTATTACTCATACTGTAGTGGCAGCTAAAATTTCCAAAAAACAATACATGAAATAAATACTTTATTAATAATATTGGAAATATGGTTTAATAGTATTATTAATATTAAAGTTTAAAAGGCACATTTGTTAGGTAACGACTTGAAATAAATAATACTGCAGTATTGTGTTCTGATTTATTCAGTTACTAATGAATACATTCTGAAATGGAGAAATTATGCATAACCACATCTATTTATTATTATTCACCTATTTATTGCATTTATATAGCGATTTTTATACAAAAGTATCGCAAAGCACTGTACAGTACTTAGCAGAAAAAAAGAACAAACCACAATACATTTGTATAGCATGTCACACATACAACTGCCACAATCAGACCATTTAAATAACATAATTGAAAGTATACACTTAATACAAAAACTGACATTTTAAAGGTACATTAAAACACACTACATTAAGAAAGCCATTTTATAAAAGTGCATTTTTAGTCTTGACTTGAAAACTGTAACATTCTCAGCTTCCCTGACAAACGAAGGCAGAGCATTCCATAATTTAGGAGCTCTACAAGAAAAAGCCCTACCTCTCGTGTTGCTTTTATTAACCCTAAGAATAACCAGCAGCCCCGCATCCTGTGATCTCAGGATGTGGTTTAGAAGATAGGGGTCAGTAACTCCTGCAAATAACTAGGTGCTAATCCATTCAGGGCATTGTAAGTTAACAGCAAAATCTGAAAAGCAATTCTATATTGCACAGGGAGCCAGTGTAAAGAAGCCAAAACAGGGGTAATATGTTCACTTTTCCTGGTTTTAGTCAGAATCATGGATTACACTGTATTTGCACTGTTTTTATCATGGTTATACCAGTTGTCTAATAAGTATATAGGGGTTTCGTATGTATCTGTTTGTTTTGCAAAACTAAAAGGAACACAAATGTAATGATTGTAAATATGTTACATGCAGTGGTATTGATGTTCAATTATAGAATGGTTTTAATAAATTCAGCATGGTTGCATTGGGTTGTGGGCAATTTGAAAAAAATGCTTTTATAATTCACTTAGCCATTCTTTAAAGGTATTTGTGGTTTGCAAAATGACACAGGCTTTGGTGTTTTAGAAATGCAAGCTTTTCTAAAATGCAAAAGTGGGTGGATAATGGAAACCTTCTCTTGGAACCAGGCTACATGAATTCTGAGCATTGCTTCCCATTTTAGCTGGAGCACGTATGTTGCAGTTTCAGCAGTTCTCCTGCTATAGTAGCCTGCCAGTTTTTTTTTCTTTCTTTTTCTTTTAGATTTTTAAGACCCAACTACTATTATCCAGTAAAAACAATATGAGATATACAATGGAATATATTGTAAAATGTGCCTTCTCTTTCAGCAGGTTTTTGTTAGACAGTTTCAGTCCAGACAAAATTATATCTCCTGCTCATGTCTTGCTATAACAGGTGGCTTTCACTATAAAATTAATGGGTTCATTCCTCTAATATTATCCATTTTATCTAAGTATTACATTTTCCCGATAGCTTAAATGCAAAAAAAACCCAAAAAACAAACAAGCAATGGAATTATAAAAATGTAATTATTTTGAGTTCTAAATATTGTCTTGTATCCTCTTTACTTATATAGCCAAAACCGACTTTGTCATTTGTATTAAGGAATCTATATATAATAATTAAACTTCTTAATAACATTGCTTATCCTCTTATGTAGTGCACAATCCGAATTGGACTCTTCTTTCAGATTTTCTTCTTATTTAAATCTATTTAAATCCATCTATAATCCTAGGCTTATGTATGGCAACCAGAAATTTTGTCCCGGATCCCGGGCTGAGAAGAAAAATTGTTCCGGGCATGAAAATTTCTGTGGAGTGGCGCTGCATATGCAAAAACAGTGTAATTGCAAAATGTTCATTTTTCACATAAAGACCACCTATCTAATTACTTTGTTATTATAATATTGTTAAATGAGTTACACATATTTCATTCTTGCTTCCCAAAACAGATACAATTACTCTTTTATTTAGAAAGAAAGCAAGCAGTTTCTCCACTAGACAACATACATACACAACACTGTATAATGCAGCAGTATTCTAAACATGTGATGGCAGTCTTCCAATGGTGATGGTATGCATACACTTCAGAACATTTGCAATGATTTAGCAAGCATGCAGTGTGCAACCTGTGAAATGAATAGAAAAGTAAACACTAGAATAAAGTGCAATTCAGTGACTTCACTGAAGGAGTCATACCATATGTACAGTAGTCACGTCATTGTCCTAACATCTGGTTTTCAAACTGGAAGTAGTTTGTGAACAGGCTTAGTTTCTGACTTGTTTCAAGCATCTCAGTTCAGTTTTGTGTTTAAATCCTAACAGCCGTTAATATGTAACCCCATCCTTTAATGCTTTAGGCTACATATTTATATTTTGATATAAATGCAGTCCCTTATACAAGTTGACCATGTTGTCCCTTATACAAGTTTACTGTGGTATTTTTGCATGTTATTTTTGCACTTTTACCATGCTTTTTCCATGGTAATATCATTTATTAACCATAATTTACCCTGGTTTACCATGTTTATTAATGTGCTTTACCATACCTCACTGTTCTTTACATTGCTTTCCGATGCTTTACCATGCTTTCACTATGTTTTATTATGCTTTGCTGTGCTTTTACTATGAGATGTCATGAGAACAGATTGAATATAATAACCTATAGATTACAGACTGTCTCGGTCTTGGAGTGAATTCCAGCTGGTTTTGGTTGATGCATCCCAAGAAACCCACTGGTTCAACCACACATTGCTGTTGGTTTTCTTTCACCCATAGAGCAGGGCACAGACTCAAAGTCCATGGCAGAACCTCTGGCAAACCGTGGCCCTGGACATCTAGCTTTATCTGACCTCGCTGCAGAAGATACATTTGCAGAAGCTGAACACTGCCTATGATTCTCTAGCACTGTATGTTGCAATGAGACTTTAGATGTATTACACATCAGGTCAAACAAACCTATATTTATTGCTCCACCTTCCTGCTTTCCCTCTCCTGTCTTTCTCCAGTAATATATCTAGTTTTCTCTGAACCCTACTATTTGTTTAAATGATCTTCCATGCTTACTCAGCACAAGCATCAACCGATTACAGGAACTCTGTATTGCACCCACTTTTTTACTCAGTAAAACGTAGCCCTCTAACCATATTGGCATTTACCCACAATAAATTATAGGGGAGACAATATTTTACAGCCTCCACAGATATATACAGTATCTGAAGACAAATAAAAAGCTGACTATGCAAAAATGAGTCATCCTAATGTCCTCAGCCAATGGTGTAAGCAGACCAATACGTGTAGACAACTGAACAGCGCTCGAAGAAATGATCATGTTACATGCACAGCTGGAAGGTATTTGTGTGCTTCATTGCCCATTAGATTTTCTTAAAGGAAACAAATCATTGATAAATAAACTCAGGAGGTTAAATGTTTCAACTTTCACCAGAGATACTTCTAGTTAGTTCTACAGCATTAGTAGTTTGTTTCCCATTTTTTTAAAAAAATATTTAAAAGAAAAATGACACATGGTAAAAGCTTTGTGAAACTGGACATATCATTCCAGCTGTTGCTTAGTTCTTAAAAAAATACATCTTGCTGTTGAATCAAAATTTGCTAAGAGAGCAGCAAATAAATTGAAATCTTAGACGTTAAAAGGTGTTACTGTTTCATATCTTCAAGTGCCAAACAACATGCAAAAACCTGTTAATGAGAATGTATGTAAATCCATTAAAGTTTCGGTGAAATTGGGTGCGGTAAGTACTATTTTAACAGACAGTAGTTCTGTGTATTATTGCCAAGACTAGTTAATCAAGCATTTGCACCCATAAGAAGATGCACCAATTTCTTTGCTAGGTTACATAATTCATATACTCTAAAATGTGCTTTCGGGAAATTTCTCTTGATGAAAGCTAATAAAATGTACACAGCAAGTATTATTCAAATGCATTCAAATGTGAAACATATGTATCCAATATAATTACAGGATATTGTATAAATCTGCCTTACATGAAGAATTTTTCCTGGGAGTATTTGCTTTGTTTTTTTTTCTTCTTCTTTTAAACAAAAGGTTTTTTTTTTTTTATTCTGAAATGAATTCAGAAATGACAAAGAATCTGAGTTAAAAGGATGTAATGTTAAAAAACGAAACACAGCAATAATTCATGGTTTATACGTTTATACACCCCTCCTCTGTCCCTTTGTCTTATAATTGTAGTTTTTAGGACACACTGTCAGAGGATGTGTCAGCTTCCTCCTCAGGTGTGTAACTTGAATAGGTGACACCATTAACAGCTTAGTGTGTTATTTGACATACTCAAGCAGTGCTCCAGATAACGTTTTGGGTCTGGAGGTAACTTACCCTGTAATTTTAACACTAAAATGTGTTTTTTGGGGTAAAATGCATTACCTTGAAGTCATGAGTAATCTCAATAAATACTGTACAATATTTAATGATAATGGGTTAGACATTAAAAAAGAATGTTCCATTTTAGCTGCAATGTTACTTTGCACCACTGTACAACCACACATGTTCTAGTAGGTTTTTTTTTTTTTTTTTTCAAATTAATTATGTTACATATATTTTAGCATTAAATTCTACAGATAAATAAAACAAGAAAATGCGTTAATAAGTTATAAAACAGTTTGTTTATATTATAGGCACCTTTTTTTTTAGCAGTTACCTCTGACAATGGTTGCAGTTTGATTTGTAGCTGGACTGGTGTTTACACTTCAACCTGTGTAGTTTTGAATTTTTCTTAGTCTTCCTGTGATTGGCTGCAAAGACAATAAGGTTAGCCAGAGACTGGATCATATTTGTTGGGTTGGTTTTTCTTGTGTTCAGTTTTCTAGTAACTGAAGACAGTGTATTCTGGGAGATGTAGTTGTTAGTGGAAGTTTTAAGGGAGGCGGGAGGGGAGACAGACAAGCTGTAGAGAAAAATTGCTATGTGTATTTTCACGCATTAAATTTAAATTTAGTGCGTATTTCTGATTTTTTTTTAATGTGTAAAAACAGCAAGTAGGCAGCATATCTGGACGGCTGATCACAAGCATTCTGACTAAAGCAGACATACTAATGAGAGGTAAATATTTAACTACACGGGGGGTTTTTGTTTTTTTCTTTAAAATTCTTTTTTTTGATGGGGGGTGGTTATGGTGTGGTGGGGGTGTGGTGGGTCGGCTGAATGCATGCTTGGTTGGGGTGCTCGGGGTGTGAGGTTGGTGCGTTAGGGTGGGGGAGCACCTATTTATTTATATATGTGAGAACATTTTTTAAAATACAAATCCTCTCTGCAAGACAAGTGGTAGCACGATTTGTGGGTATTAAATGACTTTTGCTAGAAGACTTTAATCACTGTCAGGGGATTTGACTAAGGTCTAGATTTCATTGAGAAATGTCAAATCTTACAGCTCTTTGGCCTACATTCTATAAATAGATGGTTATGCTTCTCTATTGCTACACAAATACTGCAGTCAATTCGATAACTGATATAGAAATGAATACATAGAAACAATTTGGAATGGTGAAAAAAAAAATAAGATCAGAAAAGTACATTTTAATACAAATCTACTGGATATACAGCAGTGGTATAAAGGCTTAACAGTGGGAATAAGATCTTCTTCTGGGTAGAGAAACTGTCCAGGCTCCATTTACTTTATGACTCAGTTCTTCTCCAGTGCACACCATATGTTTATGAACTAAGAAGAGGTGCAATCAGCAACTAGCCAATCTCCTAATCAGATATTGGACAGGGTAAATAATCAACACTAATCGATAAACAGTATTGAGAACAAGTTATTATTTAAAAGCAAAAAATATTTCCGCGAAAGCCTTCAAAAACTGAAAACATGCATCTGCTAGAAACAGATGGGACTCAAAACCAGACACCAGGTTGATCTCTATAGAACCGAGGCAAAGGAGTATTTATTTGCAGTTTTTACATGCTGCAGAGAAAGAATGTTTGAAACAAAAACCAAAAAATATTAGCAATGTGGACAATATACATGGAGATGAAACAGAGCTGTTGATGCTTTATAAGATGTGCTGTATGAATGTTTTCCATTTTTTTCATTTGTTTATTACCTCATGGTGGTCCTTAGCCAGGATTATTGTGGTTATATTCAACAGACAGCAAAATACATTTCCAACTATCTGGAGTCAATTAATGGAGAAAACATACAGCAGCAAACATATTGGAAAGAAAAAAAAAATCGAGAACCATGCTGGTCATTTCTGAACATAGTTTAGTTACTGTCTGTCAGTAAGATATTTAACATTCTACAACTGCTTTTTCATTAATGCAAACCAGATATAGAATCAGGTTCTATTGCTGCAAACACAATTTATAAACTGCATATATACTTTCATCTTATAATAATGTATTATTACACTTCAGTGTACAGTGATCACTGATATCAGTGTGATACAACCATCAGAAAATCTTGGGTTTTGTCACATGCAAGAATGTGACCATTTTTACATTATTAACATAATTTTAGTGTAAGCTTCCAACTTGCCATAGCAGGCAAAATCTTTACATTTTGTTTACATAGCCTCACCCGTCTTGTCCTCTGTGTTTCTGCAATAGTGTGACAGGCAAATTTGCAGTCTTTGTTCAGGGCAAAGGAACAACTCTCTTTTAGTTGCTGTGTGGGGAAAGACAGATACTGATGCAATGTTTCAATTTCATGCTTGGGCTGAAGTACACTGAAGTTGGCAGGATGTCTTTATTACTATAAAGAGTTTTTACTGCCACAGATGCAGCAGGATAGGCCACATTATATTTACTGGTACTGCCAGGTTAACTGTATGAAACTGTCTTCCATTGAAGGCAGGCTAATACATGAAAACCCCAATTGTAACACATACATGTATATTGAATTACATGTTGAATTCATTAATTTAGCCTACTATATGTTTCTCTATATTATTATTCAACCTGAAAAAAAAAAAAAAAAATACAGCACCGTGCACTGGCAGGCACTAGACAGCTCTAAATTCCACACTATTAAGTGTTTCTGTAAACCATTTTAATGGAAGTAACTGGTTGGTTGATGACAGAAAGAGGTATTGAAAGGGTGTAGAAAATGTCACCCTCTTACATGAAAGTAAAGCATTAACATTGATAGCAGCCAGTTGTACCAGATATCATGTTTTACAAATTAAAATACATGTTAACGAATTTTAAACTGTATGCCCTATTCTACTTGTAAAACTCAGTATGCCAATAAAACACAATTCAACTGCATGCCCTATTTGGCAGAATAACATAGACACTTTCAGCAACAGTTTTATCTCCTGATACGAGAGTTTCTGTAAACATTATTCAAGATTGATTTAAGTTTGTGAAATCTATGCTACAGGGCATTGGACATCAGCACAGGGGTGTCAGGTGTGTTATGCTGGTTTTGTTTGTTTTTTTAAATAAAAATAATAATGTTACAAATACAAACATTTGGGAAAAATATAACCATGCATCTACTGTGAAAGACGTACCCAAGCATGCTGATTTAAAAAGATCTGCCTGTAAACATGACCCTGGTCCTAATTCTACATTTAAGCCTAATCTTATCTCTTCAAATTTGCATTCTAGATCCTCTACAGAAGCAAAAAAAAAAAAAAAAAAAAAGTGAAATGAAAATAAATAAACCACACAAACAAGCATTATATATATATATATATATCTCACCAGAACAAGATCCTTTTTTTTAGAATGTTGAGAAAACAATTTGCCATTTTTTAAAATTAATTTAATTTAATTTAATTTAACCACAATAAATGTCCGTGGATTATGAACACATTTTCAATTCCTTCTGTTATCCAAAAAAGTAAAACAAAACAAAAACAAAAACAAAAAAACACTTCAGCCATTGCAGAGAATGAATTCATGTGTTGTTTTGTTCTGAAAGTCTTATTTTCTGGATGTTAAATATGCTTCTGATTAGCTCATCCTAACCACAGTTAACCATCAGGGTCCCTCTCTCCCTTCATTTCGCTCCCTTGCACAGCCTCTCTGTTTGAGCTGTAGATTAATTTTCAAGTTCAGCTCTAGAGGCACCAGATGAATGGAGCCATTTGAAGGTGCCACTGGCTAGCTTATAAAGCAGTTCTAATGGCTTCAGCAGTATCTTTAGGTAACCAGAGATAACTGATGGAATTAGTGTCTGCTTGCCTTCTAACAGTTTTAAAAAGAAATGTACAGTTGTACAATCTTAGCTTAAAGCTTCAACGAGAAATCTTCAGTGTCTTTATATGACATCACTGCTGAAATATTTGTCTAAACTTCAAAAAATTTTATTTTAGCAGTTCTAAATATCTTATGATTAAGTGTTTAAAGACTAAGGGAATCAATAAACCAAGGGAACCACTTTCTGGTAACAGTTATTCGAATACCATGGTTTGAAGAAAATGAAAACACTATAAAAGCGGACATGCCCAGCACCTTGTGTATAACATGCAGATCAAATATCTCAAACTAAAACTGCCCTTGAATGTGCAGTCCATGTTATACTCTGAGATATATGAACATCACAGCTGCAACGTTCAAGGCATGGAGAAATTGTAACTCACAAAAAAAGGCAGACAAAATAGGAGATTTGGAGCTATGTTCTCTGATCTTAGTTGTCCACCCCACAGGTAACCAGTCACAAGTGAACGCAGATCATACAGGCAAACTGTCCGTTTATAATGAAAGATGTATAAATAAATAGAAAAAAATAAAACAAAGTACAACTTTTTCAAATGTAAGTGGGTCAAGCATGCTTTATTCTGCATAGTATTTCTGCATGGTGAAAGCAAAAGGAATGAAAAGAATGTTGTGTCCAAGGAGGACCTTGATGAGGTGTAGATACACCAGAGTGTAAGCAGGTATCAATGTGTTCAATGCGTCCTCTATTTCTGGTGCACGTGAGGTCTTCACAGTTTGCTAAACAGTTTGATTTGTCTTCCACTGCTGTACCAGACAGAGCTGATAGCGATACAGTCTTTATACTAGACAAGTGCCAGAACACGTTTCTTGATACTGTGTCAGGATCTGGAATTCCTTAAAGGTTTGTATTTAGAACTTGGGCTTTTTACCAGATCAGATAATCAGATCATTGTAATGCATTAGTGCCTGGAGTGGACACCCTGGAAATCTTACCTGATTCCTGAATCATCACTCACTATGCTGTTTCCAATATCTCTTCATGCTCAAACAACCATTTTCATTTTAAGAGAAACCATGGATCTCATTATTTAACAAAGATGATACAGACCTAAAAGGAGGAATGAGCATCTAAAATATAAAAGCTATTTACCATACTTTTCCCATTTTTCTTTTGTGCATAACGACTCTAAACAGCCATTTCAGTCTATAGTATAACATAACTTTTTATAATTACTTTTATTTTAGTAGAAACATTGAGCTTGATGCAGTTTTTACAGTTTACTTATACATTATATTCATATTTTAATATTTGTATTCTAGCCATATTGTTTTTGTTCTATGAAGGTTTAGTTAATGGGGGAATTAATTGTTGTTATGGATTAGGATTGCTTTGTTTGCCTTGTTTTTGCTCCCTTTGTGCTTTGTTCTGTTTGTATAGTTTATATTTCCTCTTAAATATTGCTTTTTGATTGACCTGATTACTCAACTTTCAAGCATTTTGGGTTTGGTTCCTTCAAAATAATGTGTATATCCAACACAATAAAACAAAATGCTAAAACTAAATAGAAAATGCTGCAGGGGTCCACATTCAAGATGTCAACACATTCACAATCACCATCCTTTATGAGTTTAGCAATGTTAACATACTGTACAGCTGCTATCACTGTCCAGCCTGGCGAAGAACACTATAACTCCGATCACAAAGGGAAGGAAAACACAAATGAAAACTCAAACTTTATACACAGACCTTTTGAAATAACAATAATAAAAAGCTTTAGAGCAGAGGTATAATGCAGTCTGTAAAAGAAAACCTGAATCACATTAAAATACATTTCCTCTGAACTAACAAGGTAATAGGTGATAGATCAGTGAACAGTACATTTTACAAACCGCAACCCTACCATAGTGGAATGAGAAAAACTGACTACATTAATTAATGTCCTTGCCAGAATAAAGTTTTCTGTGACTAACTCAAGCCTTAAAATCTCTCTAGGCTGGAGTCAGAGTCACAGGAAGTAATACTAGCACAGAAGGGCAGGAAGTGTACTCTGTTAGAAACCCTTATTAAACATTATTAATTTTAAGTAACAGTTGTTTTGTATTAGTCCAAGTGCAATGAAAAACACTGCAATTCAGCTAAGGGCACAATTGATGTAGATTACTCTAGAGACTCTATTAAATGTTCTGCAAAACAAATTCATTAACTTTCCACTGAGCTGATAGTCACAACAAAACTTATAACAAAATGATGCCACATAGAACAAACTGGCATTTCTAAGATGACTTTTCTTGTCATAGTTCTCCATCTTCTTTTTCTACCCAAAGTAATTTCAGATGCACTTATTTGTATATAAGCAACAACTGAAATTTCCCATTCTCACCCATTTTTATACCCATTCAAAGCTCAAGTAGGCACACCTGGTTGTTGCCAATGCAATCCTGACATGTTCCTCTTCAGAGGGTGGTGGCTTCCTTCTACCCTGTAGATGCAGGACTAGGGGTCAAATAAAAGCCACTCATCTTTCATAGAAATTGAACTAGTATTGTTCGAGGTGTTGACAAACACACCCAGTTATATGTTTCAAAGTCTTACGTATATGTTGTTGTTTTTATAATGGGTCATTCAGCAGCATTTTATTCTCTTACTGCATCTAAGCATTTTTAATTTGAAAGATGCAAATTTAAAAAGCACATTCCACCAATAATAAGTTCCTTATTATACAGTAATAAGGAACTTATTACTGTATACCTACCCTATGCCTCAATGTGGTGGAGGGGTGGCCCTGGGTGTCTGCCAGCAATGTACAACAGGGAACAATCTCCAGCAGGTCCAACCAGGCTGAGAAGGCGCTAGACACCCAGCTAAATAGGGAGGTACCGGTCCTAGAGGCCCAGCAAGCCAAGGGCCGGTCAAGCGTCAGCTACGACAGCGAAACAAACGGGCCCCAGTACCCTACACGTCCCTGCGCCCATTCTACGGCGGCGGAGCGATCAAGCCAAGGATGAGGGGCTGCTAAGAATCTCAGGTAGTAGGCCATCTTCAGGAAACCGACCACGGAAACGGATCACCAACCTCGACATCTCCACCTTCAATGCCAGGACCATGTCGAGGGAAACCGACCTGGCAACCATCATCGCCGAAAAGGCCAACATCAGGTGCGACATCCTCGGCTTGTGCGAGACGAGGCGTCGAGAACTGCTGCACGTGCGCTGGGAAGACGGGTCGACAGTCGTTCTAGGCGCCGGCGAGGGGAACAGGACTGTCGGCGGCATCGGTTTCATCGTCTCCAAGCGATGGGCGCCTTTCATAGACGAGGTCGACCTGACCAACTCCCGAGTCGGTGTGCTCACACTGCTGCTGCCCAACAAGACCACCATCCGCATCATGCAGGCCTACGTGCCAACGGCAGCTGCAGACGACGACATTGAGCTGTTCTACGAGGCTGTCGAAGCGGCCATCGCCCATCGAGCCACATACCACATCCTGATGGGCGACTTCAACGCCAAGGTGGGCCGGGGGCTGGACAATAAGCAGTTCATTGGCCCGTCTGGCAGCGATGACCGGAACGAACGGGGCGAGCGGCTAGCAGCAATGGCCGAGTCCAACCGGCTCTACATCGGCAACAGCTACAAGAACTGACGATGGAGCACAAGAACAGCCGCGAGCTAGCGCACAGACGGAAGGCTGCCTGGATCAGCTACGCCTCCATCGCTGAGGTGGTCAACAACTAGGGCAACAACATGACCCGGCGCACCGAATTGTTCAACAGCACCGTGCTGCCGGCGATGCTTTACGGCGCAGAGACATGGTCACTGACTGCGGCTGACCGGCTGAAACTGTCCGTCACCGAACGGGCGATCGAGCGCCGGATGGTTGGCGTCAAGCGGGCGGACCGGATCAGCAACGAGCAGATGCGGCAGATGACCAAGGTCAAGGACACGGTCGAGTTGGCCGACAAGTCGAAGAAGCGCTGGGCCGGCCACCTGGCAAGGAGGACCGACGGCCGATGGACACTGGCCGTGACTGAATGGCTGCCACTCGACATCAAAATACCGCTCGGTCGTCCAGCCACTCAGTGGAGAGACCAGCTCCGACAAGAAATGGGACGGAATTGGATGTGCCTGGCACGAGACCGAAAGGCTTGGGTACTCCGCTGTGGTCTGTGTCGACCAGACTAATAGCTGGCGACGATTAACAGACCGATTGATTTGATTGATTGATTATACAGTATGCAGATGACAAGACCAAACTGTGTGATCCCCAATCGAAACAAACCTGTTCAATGCATCCTGTCTCGCCTTCTCAACTGTTCAATTTCCTTTAGAATGGAGATCTGGCAGTCTAGTAGGATTTTTTTTGTTATTTAAAAAAAAAAAAAACTTATATCCCAAGTAACCTCAAAATTCACCCTATGCCACTTTACCAGTTAGAAACTGGGCAGGGTACATTCTTCTGCTGCATACTTCGCCCTATTTTCTGCACTTTCATTTAAAAAAAAAACATGTGCAATAGCATGTCACACTAGGGAGACATATAGAATATAGGCTTTCTAAATACTGTACTTCTTTGTTAAAAACAACATATCTTCATAGACCACTGTTCCCTTTTAGACAGTGGCACAACCCTTACTTCAGATACCATGCAGACACACTTGTCATAAATAAAGCATAGAAAACCAAGGAAGCTCCTTTTTTCTGGAGCAGTCTTTAATTATGACAAGACATATTGATTAAACCTTACAGTAGTGCACAATACCAGTGGTCTCCATCTATTGAAAGCATATGTTGGGTTAGTAATTCCCACAGGGAGGTTCCTCATTTTCCACTGACAATTTTGGTTCTAACCTAAGAACTGTGGGTAATTGAACTGGTTATTTTGACATTTCTGTATACAAGGTGAAATTATGTGTTAGCGTGCCAGCTGCAAAGCAAACTGTGCAACATCAGTGATCCTAAAAATAAAAACAATACAAATAATGTATGTCCAATACAGATACAAATCTATGATTCACAAGCTTTAGCAATCCATATTTACAAACAAATTGATTGCCATATTCATAAAGCATTCTGAATCGAGACCTGATGGAGCCTGTCTCTAGATGAGGATTAATTATCACAATCACATCTCACTCATCAATGATGCCCACGTTTGGCAAAGCCTGTACAGTTGGAATATGTGCTAAATCATCACACAAATAAAGAATCACCATGGTACTTATCCCATTAGATTTGGAAATGATTCCATTAAAATGTTACATTTGGAACCGGATCCCAAATCATCATGTTATTTCTGATATACAGTATGTTTTCATAGTAAAGTATAACAGAATTGAATAAGTATCAGCCCAGCTGTTAAATTAAAATGATATACCGATATTTAAGAGGGTGGTCATTTCATGTCATGCCGAACAAGGGAGGTTGATTAAGAATTGACATTTGCTCTGTTTTGTTTGTTTCCTACGATATACCCCCCGAAGGGCACTGGGAACCTAGCAACCCCAGGGTTATGCTCATATCCCTTAGTAGAGATACTTAAACCATGTCTTAGTTTAATGGATAACATCCAAACAACCATAGGCTTGGTATGCACCTTGTAGTTAACAAACCGCCATAGATTAAAATAAGTGCAGTTTATCAGGGACTTATTTATTTTCAAATAAAAGTCCATTTGGGTTGTAAACTTATGTTCATATGCTTTCCTAGCTTGGACTTGGAAAAACAAAACTTTGCATGGGTCTAAATGAGCAACTGGTTGTTATACTGTTTAAAAATGAATACCATCATTAAGGAGGCACATCGCCTGTCTACAAAGCAAATGTTTTTATAAGGGTAAATAATGAGGGTAACCACAGTGGGAAAAAGCACACAGAAATGGTTGTCTTAATTATGGTATTGGAAAATGTATATATATATATATATATATATATATATATATATATATATATATATATATATCATTTAGATGAAGTCGTGATGTACCAAAAAATAAAATTGTAACTTAAGTCGTGTACATTTTGTATCACACGAGTCCACTTTACCAGACTATTAACGATCTGATTGCTAGATAACTGTGACTGTCTGACGTTCTTTAAAAATCCCGGGTTAATCCTTTTCAGAAAGTAATTAGGTACCAAGTAGGAAAGGCAACCAATGGTTTCTACTCCTATTTTCTCCACAATTTGGAATGCCCAATTTTTATTTTTATCCCAGTTCACCGCTGCAACCCCCCGGCGACTTGGGAAACGGAGGCTGAAACACGCGTCCTCCGAAACGTGTTCTTGCCAATTCGTCATTTTTCACACTGTGGGTCCACAGTGAAGCCACCAGCTTTATAGTGCCAAAGGACAACACAGATCTGAATGGCTCCACAGGTGTGCAGTGAACTGCGGATTGCCCTGCCGACCTAATCCTTCCCTACCCGGGTGGCACTCGGCCAATTGTGTGCCGCCCCCTAGGAACCCCCGGTCACGGTCGGCAATGACATAGCCTGGTTACAAACCTGCAATCTCCAGGCTATAGGGTGCATCCTGCACTCCACGCAGAGTGCCTTTACTGGATGCGCCACTTGGGAGCCCTCATTTAGTTAGATTTGAAAACCTCTGCCTATCCCAAATTAAATTAAGAAAACAAGAACCAAAAGAAATAAGTGAAAATGTATTTTATAGTTGTGTTCTCTCCTTTAAGCCTGTGATTAGTTTATCTACTTTTCAATGTAACTTCTGGAGGCTAAATGAACCAAAATGAGAAAATAAAATGGTTAAGGAGAATTTTTTATGTTGACAACACTAAAAACCATAGCCTAGAATTCTCGGTTGATGGACTGCTGTCAATGTTTGTTTAGAAAGATGACAAGAACATAAACGGAAAACAGGCATAACCTTTCGAGAGGAACATTGAACCAACAAAATATCTTGTTTTTACTCTAGCTTACAAGGAAGATGAGTGGCTGCAAATAAAAATAATGAAGTGGGATGTTAAATCAGGCTTCTAGTTGCAATGTCTTTCACAGGGGAATTAACTAAAGTGGGGAAAATAGCAGGCTACAGTAAACGAGGAGATGAGTCTAAATCTCAATTAAGATGGAGTAATTCAAGAATCATTAAGAGCTGATTCAGTTTTGGATCATCCAGCCCAAATCCAGGACCCGACACTGGATCACATTCATGTGGCCTGAGGGACACCTACAGTGCATTTCCAGGTGCGGTTTGGAGGCAAATCCCCTTCATCACTGTATCAGGTACTTACCAAGGATTTCCAGATGGTTTGGCCAAATAATATGCCTTTCTGATCACATCATCTAAACTATGATTAATTTGCTTAGAAATGGAATGTGGCCTAGGAAGCAAATCTCACTGTTCTCATTTGCTCATTAATCTTTATACTTGGCTTTTTTTTTTTTTTATAATTGCTTATTATGCACAAAAGTAAATAGATTTATTGAAAAAACAAATTAGCATTCTAGTAGCAACAAACACCTTCTAAAACTGTATGTTTTAATACAATATGCCACATGGACATTAAAGGCAGTTTTCTTCAGTATAATTATAATTTGTTTGCCGTGTGGAAAACCACAAAGATATATGAGGTAGCTGGCACTCCCGTTGGTTAAAACCGGCACGTGTCGCTCCAGACTTCATCTTATGTTTAAACTACAGGTATTAAACCAAAGCAGACATCTATCTTTAATTTGCTGACATGTTTTTTGAGTGATGACATTTACAGCATACCACTGGTAATTTTTACATTTATAATTATTATCAGTATTCTCATGTGTTCATTGCAAACACTGATGTCACAAATGATTTTCTATTAGAACAGAAATTGGCTTGATATTTAACTGCATTAGTAGTTACTTTATCTAAGATCTCAAAATAGAAAAGATTCCTTTTAACTATCGTTTTACAATTATGTCGTGCCTTTGCAGAGTAGCTGATCCATAAACGAAATCCTGTAATTAGTAAATAAAACCATAAATATATATCTGGTCCCACAAACAACATCCCATGGATTCCTTCCCTTATAATGTTTTTTTAATGGTAGATCCCAACTTTTACAGTCGCTCCTTAATCATTATAATTATATATATATTTTTAAACATTTTTCTTCAGGACATGAACGTGTTGTCTTTTGTACTTCCAAGGATATTATCTTTCTTTTGAGAATAGAAATACTGTATACAAGTTGAACTCTATTCAATGCAATTGTTATTGCATAGCCCTTTAGAAAGTCGATCTGGAGAATTAATCTTTTCCAATTCCATGCCCTGGGTTTACCGAGTCAGCATCTTGAACATTAAGACAATGTCTTGGACCTGCAGAACTTGTTTTTTTTAGTTTTTTTTTAGTCTCATTAGCAGGAGGATTTGATCCCAGATCAAGTAGAAGATTGTGGGTGATTAGCTGCAGCCTTATCTGATCCAAAGGCATAGTTTAAAACACATATGTGCACTTGCTTCTTTTCTTTCCCGATCCTTGCTCATAACCCTTTTGAATGCTTGATCAACAATTATTAATTGGGCCAGATTATGGAGCTTTTGTTGTGTGCACAATTATTTATACAAAACTGTTTGAGTCCATAAATAAGCCATTTTGTTTTCACATTCAAGTGAAGGTATTGCTTTTTTCTTTTATTTTACTCAGGCATTATCTTAAAACTGCTTTCCTATACTTTATCGCCTCAAACAAAAATCATATGTCTTAATCGTTTTCTATTTAGACCACACCCCAAATAAAAGTCATACAATATGGTGCAGCTGGTGGTCACTGAGTTTAAAAGACATACAGTAGTTCTAACTGAAACTCAGTAAAACAGTTTGATAAACTTTTAACAGTCTTTCATATTATACGTTTATTTTTAGTGCTACTATATTTCTTATTATTGAGTATTCAAGTAAAGCTTTCCCAAGTTGACTACATCTATGCTGAACAAACGAGAACACAGTAGAAGTGAAAAAGCAAATTCACAAAGAGATTGAGACTCACCTTTCTTTTTAACTATTTAGTATTTATATGGAATCTTTGTATGACTTTCTCATAGTTTCAAGTTTCAGTTAATATAGAACCAAGCAAAACTGAAGTTGTTTCGAGGAGTCTGCAGCTGATTATTGCTTCCAAAAATTCCCCTCCCTTCAGCCCTGTTCCAAATGTAATATATGCCATATCAGTTTGCTAATTCTCAGACCAGAAACAGTGTCAAAACAAGAACTGTGACTCTTCGGTATACAGTTTCAAACCATTTAGTTAACCATGTAGGACCTACTAAGAACAAGTTCCTATTTACAGTGGTGAACTGTGTAACAGGGCAATGGAACTGGAAGTTCATTGTATTGCTATGTTATGTAGTTAGCAGTCATTCTGAGTGGTTCTGGGTTATGTTGCTTCCATATTGAACTTTTAAATAGTTTTCTCTAAGTTTACCTGGCTTTGAGCTTGGCTGGAGAATCCTAAGCCCTGGGGATAACAACCTTCTTTATTCCATTCAGATGATGTGACAATGTGACCGTTCAACTCTGTCAGGCCCACCATAGTTGAAGGTTCACACTGTCACATGATGTCAGTAGACTATGAAGGGCTGTTCAGTCCTTCCACATTCAAGCTCAAAACCCAGTAGATTTAAAGAAATGGCAATAACTCAATGTGGATGCTAACCCTGAACCTCAGAAAGATGGCATAGCCCATACAATTGAAAAGGTGGTGTAAAAAAATTACAGTTATTTGAAGGGAAGCATCTACCACAGCGTTGTGCCAACTAAAGCAAGATGGCACAATAGAAGAAGAATGCTACCAACTAAGAAACAAAAATAACTGGTTTTCTACAGAGTTCCTCTAGTCAAGTATTAATGACCAGAACCTTGCCTAGTTTCTCATACCACCCTCCCAGATAATATGGCTGATCCAACCACTGTCTTCCCAGCTGGATAACTAAGGGAGTGTCTGGGATAATTTCCTTACAGGCTGTTTGGAAAGCATTCTATCACATAATTAAAAAAAAAAAAAAAAAAAAAAAAAGTCAGCATTTACTAAACATCCCATTTGGGAATTTAAATTAATGGAGGCTAAGGATGGGAGCAATGTCATCCAGAAGAAATTAGTCATAGCCTTTTAACTTATTATATTTACAAGGGTTAACTGCAGTGCTTAGAGTAGATTCCTCCTTTAAACACTATTTCAAAAGCTGCAATCAAGAAGCAAGACCAATTCTGAATGACAGACAAAAAAGATAACTGGATGCCACAGTGGCAACCACAGGACATATGTCTTATAAATTATGTCTCGATGCCTGAAATAATCTGCAAGGAATTGCAGCAACCAACAAAATAAACATAAAAACCCTGTCTGAGATCTTATAGATGTAGCTGGCAATAAAATGACAAGGATATAAATAACATAAATTAGTAACAGATATAGGAAGCCGTGACTGATCTGTGCTTGAAAGACAACGAGGAGATGACAAGAACAGGGCAGGGATTAAGAAAAAGAACAAGCTGTTGAACAAATTCAGGGTTTTGTGACCTCAGAGGGGTAGATTTATCAAGGTCATTGCTGTAAAAGAAACATCAAACTGTTAATGTTACATAATCAAGGCACACCTTTGAGGTCCTGGATTAAGTTGACAAGCTGCTTGATACTTTTTTATCAAGTTTTTTGTACTGCAATTAAACAAAAAAACTCTTTGCACACAGATCAAGCTTTATTGTACTAGTGACTGGTGGAAGTAGTGGAATAGTGAATGAGAAACCCACTAAACAACATTTATTTAGGGACTGTCAGGAGTTGTGTTTTACCTACAAAACAGATAGAAAAAAAAGGTTACTAATCCTGGACATAAACATTAAACGCATGTGGTATTATACCTATCATTCAACAGATTACCACGAATTAATTATTGCATCTCTCTCTATATCTTCACTTGTTGCTTATTGTTCAACTATTTAAACTAATTAAGTTAGCACAGCTTACAACACCTGGCTTTGAAAATGTACTCGAAGTGTCTGTGGAATATGTTTTTATTGTTTTTGAACAATTGCCTAGCACTTTGAATGCTAAGAAGGGCACTTAGCTATGCAGTTTATCAACTCTCATAAAGGTGCAGGTAAGTCAACCTAAGAGAAGAAAAATAAAGGTCAAGATGGTGTGCAGGTAGAATTAGGGACCTCTTTTAAACCAGATGCCAATGTGATTATATTTAGAAAACATGACCAGCAATCTTCCAGAACAAAAAGAGCAGGTCTGGGCAGCACTGACAGAACTGGATGTGGGAGAAATGTATTCTGAAAATAAAGTTTACCTGGAAATGCACAGCGTGTGTAGCATGACGATGAAACTCAGAAACCAAGGCAAACTGATGCACCATTTTCACATAGAAAGAGAGCTTAAGAGTTGGCTACAGCTTTTAAAAGACCACATACAATACCATGTTAAGTTTATTATTTGAATATATTTTTAAAAAGTGTAATTTGTTTTCTAGTTTTGAGGTTTTTGTGTATTACTTTGTGTGTTTTTCATTTACTATGTATGATATATCCATATCTCTGTTTTGCATCTCTCTCATGTATCCATGGTTGTGTTTTATTTTTCTAAAACAACTACTTGTAATGTGATTTACTAATTTATGATGGAATGTACAAAGCTTTGAACTTTAAATAAAAAACAATTGCTATAGGTTTGGATGTCTGTGTGTCTATGGCTAATCTGTGTAAATACATGGCTGTCAGGCTGATTTCTTATTTGATACGTCCATCCTTGGCATGACTAAAGGTTTCAGTGGAGGCATGCTTGCCTGACACGTCATTAAAGTGTTCTGGAAATATACTGCATGCAGGATGAACTGACATAGAGATTAAAAGGGTAGCTGAAAGTGTAAGTAAAGAAAATGACAGCTTTTATTCAGTGAAATACAATGACTCCACATCTGTTACTGTATTGAGATACACCGTTATCTTAACTTGGATTATTCTGGTTTAGAATCGCTTACTATGTCGCTTTCTGTTTCAGTAGAACTTTCAGACACATGTCTTATCTTTAATTGCAGCTAGTCTACCAGTGTAACCACCTGTCCCAGTGGAACACTCTGCCCCCAGTGGATGTAAAACATACTACACTGTCAGTGTGGTATTTCTTAACAATGCATTTCTTACTTGATTGGGCACAAGATTATGGTTACACTTAGACAACAGGCTGTGGCAACGGAAACAGAAAATGACATAAAGAGTTAATTGAATAAGAATACATTAGTTAAGATAACTGATATTTTGTGCATGTACCAGGCTTCTCTTTAGGCAGTGCTGTTGTTTAATGCTGCTGTATTTACTGAGTAATTGAAAAATTAATGCATTCTTCTAAATAAGGTTGGTTCCATATTCAATGCCATTGTTTGTTCCCATAGAGATCGTATAATATTGTGACAAGCAATGCCATATTGTTCCAGTAAAAACACAACTTACATTAGAGTCACTGTTTTAAATAGTATGATAAGATGGATAGATATACAGTAAGGCCAATGGGTTATACAAATTCACCACTCAAACCCTTCCCAGTGGCACTCTTTGCAGTTGGCATGCTGAAATTAAACTTGACTGCTGAGTTTACAGTCTTGATTTTTGGATGACGGCACCATGATGGGATGAACTTGTCTTTCATCACCACCTTGTTTGCTACCGGCCCATTAGAGCAGTAAAGTCTACTTCACTATTTCTGAAAGGGATAGCTGTGCAGTATCGACAGACAAAGGTGTTTTTATTTTTAATTCTGGGAAACCAGGGGAAAACTGCAAGGGTGGAAAGGGAGGAGAGGGCAGGTAGTAAATGAACAGGTTGTGTGATGTCCCTCCTTCCAAACTAAAGTTTCAGTTTTAATTATTCTTTTTTTAACTCTTGTCTTGCAATACTGACCTCGGGGACTAGAGATTTTATGATGTGGTTTATTAGATCTTCAAGTCCTTATCTGTAAAAAAAAATAAATAAATAAATAAATATATATATATATATATATATATATATATATATATATATATATATATATATATATATATATATATATATATATATATATCTATCGTTATCGTACTAGCATCGACGCCTGTAAATTCGACATTATTTGTGTATAAACACAACTTGTAACACGCACGATTGTGTGCTTGCAGAATTAAACATATTTAAGCACGGTATTGACAATGTCGACCCAAGGGACTTTTTCGACCTGAAAAAAGAAACAAGGACCAGGGGTCACAAATGGAGATTAGACAAAGGGGCATCCAAAAAAGAAAATAGGAGGCACTTTTTTACACAGAGAATCGTGAGGGTCTGGAATCAACTCCCCTGTAATGTTGTTGAAGCTGACACCCTGGGATCCTTCAAGAAGCTGCTTGATGAGATTCTGGGATCAATAAGCTACTAACAACCAAACAAGCAAGATGGGCTGACTGGCCTCCTCTCGTTTGTAAACTTGTTGTTTTAACAGCTTCAGAGTTGATAAGGCGTCAATGTATTGAAAATAATTAAATAAAACGCCCTAGTCTTTCACTCTTAAAATCCTCTAACCCTATGTACTGTATATACAAAACACAACTTTCAACACTATGAATTAAAACCATCTGGTAAAACAGAGATGAGATGGTTAAGTGTGGAATGAAATGCTGGGGAGCCTTCATCCAGAGAGACAGCTCCTTTTTGTAGTTCTCAAACAGGTGTTCCTTGGACAGGGTGATAATATATAGACGATATCTCTACAGATTGCTATTGAAGCCACAGGATACAGCAGAACCGCGGAGTTTGGAACTGACCGGTCTACCAAACACCCAGCTTTCAACCGGAAGTACGTAATCACTCAACCACGAATGCAATTCAACCAGATAGGCACTGCTGGGCATGGTCACGGCGAAGGCAAAATTATTTTACCTACAAATGTATCCAGAAAGGTGAGGCAGATTTTAAAGCAGGTACAGGCAATTTGATTAGGAACATTTTAGTTTTAAACAAAGCACCGTTTTTTTTTTTTTCCAAGCTGCACGAATGCAGTTTGTTTATAACAAGCCCAATGTTAACCAGGGTTTTCATAGACGTTTAAATCTGCGGTTTTTATACAATTACGATTTCAATGGTACTATTTAAACGTAGCCTATTTTCCATTTATAGTCCTGTTTTAAAGACTAGAACCATAACACTATGATTATTGTATTACTGTACTGTATCCTTGTATTATTTGCCAGGTTGAGGGTGTAGGTAGCAGGTGTCCACATTTAATAAAACCATTTAAAATTTAGTTTTCAGATTTAGGAACACCCTCCATTCCAAGGTGTTAGTAACTCCGAGTTTCTAAGAAAGCAAACAATCTTCTCAAGTCTTGAGGGGACCCGCTTCTCAAACATTTACCCTGCCCCTGGACATAAGTTACCCCTCTCAAAAAACAAAAGAGCAATGACCACAGCATGTAGTTTTAACTGGGGCTTTTGTGTCATAATCTGAATTGGTTCTCTATGTCATTTTTCCTAATACTTGTTGCTTGACGTGCAGCAAGTTATCACGTTTTTTTGTTTTTGTTTTACCAGATACTGTCGCTGGATGTCTGGGTCGTTGTTCTTAGTAATTATATTCCTCACACCTTCCATGTTTTGGAATACGAGGTTTCATTGACCGTGCTTATAATTTGGGAACTCTCTTGCGATTGGCTGCCTTGCCTTCCTACCTCCCCGAGGGGCTCGTGCAGCTTCTGCAGTCTGAGTGCAGGCTGACTGTCACTGATAAGTTGCAGACCTAAGTAAACGCTGCAGTGGTAGACTTCTACCTGCTGCAACCGTCACTTTTACAATTAAATGCAATGGATTTAAAGGACTTCAAATAAAGACCAAGCTGAAGTACAAACGAATAAAATGTTTATAGATTGCATTCAGCGCCGTCGAGGGTTATTTTTTAAAGTTTTCACGGAGAAGGTAACTGAAGAGGTGCATGACTGAAAAAAAAAAAAAAAATGGATTGCCTTTTCCTTTTGCTGTGGACTTTACCTATTCCATTAGTCAGCAGCAGGTCAATGACGTTTCTGTCAGCTTTGTGGTTTGGGAATGTTATGAAGGCAGGTGACCAATTCATTTCTAGACTACTTTTTTTTCATTATTTTTTCTAAAGGAATACAGTGTCATTAATGTATCTCATATCTTTGCTTGTTGTGGCGTGTTACTGTACTTCTTGTGATGGAGTCATGTTTGATGTTTTTCAGACCTTGCAGATCTGTTGTTCCTATTCTGTAACCTCTGTAACAGCTACATTCACGAGTGACACCAGTGGACTGAATTATGGTTAGTATTTTTCTTTATTTTACTATGAAATTAATACACCTTTTAAAGATACTTACTGTGACCATAACAAATAATAATAATAATAATAATAATAATAATAATAATAATAATAATAATGATAAAGAGAGAGAGAAAATAGTTTTTTCAGCAGTTTATGGGGGAATGACTTTAAGTGTACGGTATCTGCTGAGACTCGTTCTCCAAGCAGGTATGCAGTTAGCTGAAATAAAGTGCACAGCCCCTCCTTCATCTCTGTCACAGACACTTTGTCAGTGGAGGGATTCCCTTTAACTGCTGCAGTTGCTGTGGCTGACTGCCCTCACAAACTCACTCACCTCTCTATAACCGCAGGGAAAGTGAGAAGACTTGATATTGCCATACAGTGTCTACTGTCTATATTCTTGGTGTGCCTTATAAAAGTATGTTTTTCACAGCTTTGAACTGAATAAGCTGACAGCCAGTCCGAAGCGAAAGGCTTGAACAGCAGCAGTATATCCATGTGCAAGATATATCCTATATAATGATATTCTGTTTTACCTTTATTGTGTTTTATAACAGGTAATGTATGCAACATAATGTAATTAGGGGTAATTAGGATAAACATATTAATGGCAAATACCTGCAAAACCAAAAGTTGTACTGGCACCTGTGTGCTAGAACACTAGCCATGTATTCTACAGAAGTCCTGTTATTGAAAAAGGGGTTGCTAGAACTCAAAATTCTTCGTGAAAGACCAGCGACTGAATAATAAACTAATTATTGTTAACATTTTATCATTACAGATTACGTGTTTGTAACACCTGTAGAAGTAGACTCAGAGGGAGCTTACCTTTCCCATGATATTGTGGGAAGCAGCAGAAAGAGGAGGTCATTGCAGTATCCAAAGGACTCGCTGCACTACAAGCTGTCAGCATTAGGAAAAGAACTTCATTTAGATTTAAAGCCCTCCAATGTGTTAGCAAATGGGTTTGCTGTCCAGACACTTGGCAAAGACGGTGCAACCTCATGGCAAGAGCCCACAGTTGAGGATTGTTTTTATCAGGGATTTGTAAGAAATCACAGCAGTTCGTCAGCTGCGATATCAACATGTAAAGGCTTGGTAAGTTTTTCCCTTTTGTTTTGTATGTAGTCCTCCTCTTTTCTGTGTCACTATCAAGACATGTTTAACTGTGTTGCAGATCAATGAATGCATACCTTAATAGGTGGAAGACCTAGACTTAACCAACTTGCCAGCACTGCTGCATGGTGAATGTGTGCATGCTAGTTAAATCACTGATTTTCAAATAGGAAGTAGAGTCAGACCTGTTAAACAGCCCTTATCAGTTGACTCAAAATGGTCATCTGAGGTTTGCAATACATGAGTATTTAATTTATACCATATTGTTGTTTGTAGCAAAATGTCACCAAACGTTCCCATTAAATATACACCCACTGGATTAATACACTAACTACTGTATACTGTAGTCCTCCCTTGGATTAGGTTACTGATGAAAAATACAGGATGTGATTGGGGTTTATAATTTGTATGAGGGCATGTTCCCAAGCCAGGTTGGAACCAGGTCCTAGAGGTGAGGACCAGTGCCCTGTGCAAGGACATTTGCCACCCATTCACATTCTTTATAATGTGTTAAAACAAGCACTTTACACCTTCATCTACTGGAATAACCGGCATCTTAAAAGTGACTTTTCCCACTGTTTCCTACAAAGAATTGGGCCTTCCCATTGCTGGGAAACCCACTTTGACAGCACAAGATACAGCATCCAAGGAAGCGCTTTAAATAAATGCCCCACCAGCTCGAACAGTCACACATCAACCTTGAACATTACACTGTGATAAAGTATACCTTGTGAATAGCCTCTATCCTCTTTTTTTGAACTCTCTTCTTTTGTCCCTTGTTTTCATCGCTTCCCTATCCCTCTTGTTCACCGCAATTAAACCACAAGTGATGTTCCTCCTTCATGGATGGCAGCACTAATCTTTTTATTGTTCCTTTCATTAGTGGTAGCTTCTCTGCAATAAAACAGCAGTGACCCATTCTTTAAAAGCATGGAACAACACAATGTGACTTGGAAGCAATTGCATATGAATAGACTGGAAGGACTCTTTGATCTAATTTTTTGGATGACATAGGGGACTCAGTGATCCAGTTGTCAGCTGTCTGTTGATTTAATAAAAAAAGGGAGAGGCTCTGTTTTAAACTGTTCTCTTTTTTTTTTTCCTGATGTCAGGCGCAGTGGCAAAAAAATAGATAAACACTGCACAAGCCTGACCAATTTAATCTAACTTGCAGTCTTTGTTCACGAGAGGTTTAAGGTTAAATACAAATGAGGGCTTCATCTTGCTCCTTTAATCCTTTTAATAGAGTTTTGTAGATGTCAGTGTGTTAATGGTGGTTACCAGTTAGTGGTGGTTTCTTGTGTTCGTACTGTTATGTGAAGGCTGTTAGTCTAGATTTGACTGTTTGACTGCAGTTTATCAGGGTAACTTTAGAAAGACACCAGAATTTAATAACATATTGCATTGATATATATATATATATATATATATATATATATATATATATAAAGATCATTATAGATATACAACTATTACTATTCCATAATATATATGCTGGTATATATTAACATGGTGTACAACATTTATATTCCATTGCTAATTAATGGTATTTACAAGGTTTACATTACAATAATTCAGATGGTGTTAGATGGTATTAACCCTGATTTTTGAGTCTGGAAATGAGGGCAATGTCAAATGGAATGAGGTATCTTATCAGAACTGGCCTTCAAACATGCCACAATACATCAGTATTAGCCTTCTTTGTTGAATAAATAAGTATGGAGACTGGATTATGTCTAGGTCAGGACTTCAGGTCATTAGATGGACATTCGCAGGATGCTGGGTGCTAGCCTGCATGTATCTAAGCAGGTTCCAAATGTAGCTTTGCTATTCAGAAACAGCATTTACATAACAAAGGGGCTACATGTTTAAATCTCCAACTTAGCTTCATAGGAGAAACATTATTGTCATTAACATTATTTTAAGAAAGGCTCAGGAGATCTCTAGCCCACCAGTAAGATAACACCCTGTATTGTTAAACCTTCCCTTCAGTGTCTGCCACCCTGAACAGCCTGATTACCCTTTGCAAGACCTGTGTGCAGTGACCAGTGTCTTAAATTGTGTTGCACATGCTCTTGACCTTTCCCAAGCCCTCACAAACCATTTATATTAAACACTGCAAAGTTACTGCCTCCAGTTAAAACTGTAATGTCTACTAATCCACTTTAATAGGTGACGCAGAAGTGTATCGTTTGGAGTTCTTCTCTGCGTGCATTCATTCATGGACCTCCAGAACAATGACAATGACCTAAGTTTACAGCAACTGTGAAGAAATGTTAATTGAATGCTTCACCAGTAGTGTGTTACTGTAGTGAACAGCAACACCATGTTTAACAGTATTCATTGGATAACCACATGCCAATGTGAACCAATGATTCTGTGTACAAATTAATGAATGACAGAAATTTTACTGTGGCATTACCACAAATATTCTACCAAGGTGTTTTTTTGTTCTTTCTGCAATAACTGTATTTATTATTTCCAAGCCTGGCTGCTAGAAGTTCTAGTTTTTCTAGTCTGAGTTCACAAGTAGATGCTGTGACCATGTTGTCAAATGTTCATGTAGAACTTTCTGCTACCAGGCATCTATCCGCTAAAAAACCTCCCTCATATATTTAAAATAATGTTTTGAAATTTTATGTGAGCATAAAGATGAATTTTGTCTTGAGAGATTTTTGCCATTTACAGTATTTGACAAAAAAAAAAAAAAAAAGATTCCTACAAAGAAGTTCGTTTTTGAAATGGTGTTTTTGGTGTACTACCATTGATATCCTTTTAGTGTATCTTCAAGGGTTTATACAGCTTTAGTTTAGATTTTCTCCGGGAAAACTGACAGGTCTGTTGTGACCTGTCTCGTTGCTTAACATTATGTGGAATCATAATATTATCACAGAGCTGATGCTGTCAAAATGCCTGATCAATTACAGAAACAGTTACTATTATTTCTCTAGAACAAAATACCACAAAGATGTGCATAGTGTTTGTGGTGCAATAATTACTTTTCTCATGCGTTTGTGGTAATTTCTGATTGAGTTGGATCTGGTATCATGAATTATGATTGCTGTACAAGTTTTGGAGTTGTCTCAGATGTGTAATGATAGAGGAAAGCAACCTTTTATGTTGTTGTCAAACTAGGTGTGTAATTGAAGAAAGAAGGTAGCTCACTTAAGACTTCTAAAGTCTCAGTTCTTTGTTGTAAATCTAATTCATCTCCAGCAGGACTTGGAGAATGAAATCCAGATTTCAGTTGTTAAAGTACAATTTGGAAATATTTTAAAGAGTACATCAGCACTACATGAAAAAAACAACTATCCCACCTTGCTGTTCCGAAGATGAAAAAATGCAATATATTTATTTTTTAAGGTTGGATCATCTTCAAAGACTAATTCTGAAAGGAAATACGTCATTTCCGAACCTCATTTGCTAGTTTATTTGATACGTGTCCATTCTGTAGACATTCAGAATCAGCTGGAGCTGTATCTAAGACTTTGGGAGCATGTATTGAAATAACACAGTGCTGCTGTAGTTGTGTGTAGCTCCCTTCATTAGTTGGAAATGAGAACGACTCCATCTTGGGTTTCTTTTCTCCGCAACCACTTACACAGCTCAGACTTTTCTGTTATTATTATTTTAATTTTTTTTATTCAATGCAACCTTGATCATAATAATACATCAAAATACAACATGCGAAGGAAACATGTACATTGTGAAATTTGTCTACTGCACAAAACAAAAGCAGGTATAAGTTCCTTCCTTATTGAAAATTAGAAGGACCATGTTTGTCATACAGTCTAGTGTGTTTCCACACAGAGGTAATATAGGTTACACAACGCTTCATCGGACATGTGTCGGTACATCTGACAGTACATGCGGAAGTCAAGTTTTTTGACTCAGAAGAGATGCTCCAGAAGAATGATTTTGGACATTGGCAATGCGGCATTATGCAAATGTTTGGACATATACAGATTATTATTCAGTGACCAAATACATTCGGAACAGCAAGGTGGGATGGTTTGTGTTTTAATTTTTTTTTGTAGTGCTGATGTACCCTTTAAATGTAGCCATTTACCCACAGCAATTTTGGGAATCGAGAGTCTTACCAGTCTTACCTCTTTTGAAAGGTTTGTTCAACAATTGTTGTGACGAACAGTACTGAGAAATTAATTTAAAAGAATTACAAATGTTATGTTTGATTGTGTGTGTAGGTGAATCTGACTTTCAAATAAATGATTTACCTCTTTCATACATCTGTTGATCCAATAGCCAGTTACTTTATTTGACATACTGTATGCAGTCTACCATGTGAAATGTAACGCCAACTTGCCAGCTCTTTAGTCCTTATTATTCCCCATCATGTTTTAGGCTTTACCACCATTTTAACATCACATCTGAGAAACTATTTGAGAAGGTGTTCATATTTAGAGGATTAAACTCTTTGGGAGAACCTTTGAGAGAGAGAGAGAGTGTGTGTGTGTGTGTATATGTAGCACGTCGAGAGGACAGGTGCGTTTCAAAGAACTTTGATAAAAACCTAGGTTTGGCTAAAACAAGTGTAAAACTTTTGCCAGGATTTAAAATAATATAATAATAATAATAATAATAATAATAATAATAATAATGCACTTTTTTTTTCTATTTTGTGTTCTAAAGAAGGTGGTGGTAAAAGTCTGCTTTAAAAAAAAAAAAAGTGTCTTAAAGTGTTAACCATATTGTTATTTTAGTCAGTACTGAAAACTTAGAGATTGACTTCTGGTGTAACCCTACTGGGGTCTTCAAACATATCTTTCAGTTGGTTCTGTTTTATCACTCCCTTTCCCAGGTCAGAGTTTGAGATCATCAGTGTCTGTGCAGGAGACTGAGGTGTGGTGTTCACACCTTCTCTGCCAGTGAACTTTTGGCTTTCAGCTGCCAAAGCAAGGAAGTGTTTATCCGGTTTTGAAGAGTGTTTGTTTGTTGCTGCTGATATGAAGTGCAGAAACCTTAACAGTTGTAATTCCAGCTCGGTTACAGATTCCAGCCATGTGCTTGAAAACGCCAAGCTTGCCTCGTGCATCTACTTAAAACATGACCTCTCAAAATTTGTCAGGTTTGTCAATATAGGATGGAGTTGTTGTTTTTACCACTGTGTCTTAAATAACCCAAATAACCCATTTGCCTGCTTGCATTTTAAAATAAATATTCCAGTCTAATATTTCCGCACACTCAAGTGCTTTATAAACCTACAAGTTTAAATACATGCACATGGAGTGCTGTTAAATAACATTGATTGTCTTGTGACGTAATACAGTACAAATGCAGCTTGTGACGTCACCATTGTGTAGCATGATCTGAACATATTACACCATGCTATTTTACAATGGATGTAAATGTACAGGTATGCAAGGTACCGATATCAGTTTATTAAAATTCAAAATCTCACTTTTTGACCATAAGCAGAGGTGTTATCCCAGAGGAATGTCTGAAGAGAATCAACACTGTACAACATAATTCTCAGCCTGGTGTGCACACTGGACAGTGATGCCTGCTGGAGCTTATTTTTATGGAAACTTAGTAAAACCATATATTTGTACATGCGGGATTTTTTTTGTGGACCTACATGCATGCTTTTTATAGATAAATTGGTTTAGGAGACACTCAGTTATACGACTTTCTAAGATGTCATTTTATCCTCTGTCATTTATGGGGCAGCAAATTAAAAGCCTTTGTAGTTAAAAAAAAAAAAAAACAAAAACAAAACATGCTTATTGTTCATTTTACAATTATACACTGCCCCCTGTATGTGCTAGCCATCAAATGAGTTTATCAGTAGGTTTGTTCTCTAGCATGAGTCAGTAAAGAATGTTATCAGTTAAAACCGTTCATCAACCCATTTTGGTGCACTGACAATAGCTACACTCATTGTAAATTGTGCAGGATCCGGTGTCTTAGCTCGGATTCCAGTTGGCCATGTCAATGAACCTGATGGAATCTCATTCCCACACTTTTCTTCCAAATTACAAGGGAGATTATGCTTAAGTACCATAATAAGGTCAGTCAAAGGTGTTATGTCTGGGCAAAGGCTCTGACCTACAGTTGTAGTCTTCATCTGTTCCATCTCTTTCAGTAAATATGGGTTGTGTGAGTGTCTGTCCTGTTCAGGCACTGTAAAGACACACTGTTTTGGATTTTAATGCCTCAGTTTATTAAGGGCTTTACTCTCAAAGCATAGATTGGTAATAAGTGTATAGGGACATTATCTATGTTAACTGAAAGGCTATAGAAGAAATTGGTCTGTGTGTGATATTGTTTTGCGTATCCCACATCTATTATACAAGTCTGAGAAGCCTTGTATTTTTTATTTTTTTTTAGTTAACCTTACGTCATCCTGTTTTAAACAGATGTGAGGGAAATACTGTGGAATCACCCAAATCAATCAGTTATATGTACAGTATACACATGCATTCCTTACAAAACATCTAGGTAGTTTTACAAAAACCCAGTTAGCCCCAGTAGGATTTCTTATAGAGGGAACATTTAATGAATTTCTTGGGAGTAATTGAAGGTATGGGTAATTGAAGGAAGTCTTGCACCGCACATATGATATCTATCTCTTCCTTTATCCTTCCAATATAATCTTTAACAACACTCAAGTGTGTTACTCAAGGATTGCTACCAATTACATCTCACCATGCGCATCATTATGTCATTCAAATTGTATTTAAGGATTCATATTCCTTAATTACATTTTCAAGAGGGCTATTACTGCCAACATAATAACTAGGCTTATTGCAGCCTTGGTGATACAATAGGCATTTTGAAATCTGTCCGGTTATTTAGAAACATTTGTCAATCCATTTATTGCAAATGAGGTAAAAGCTGAGAAAACTATAACAAACAGTAACATGCTGTATACATTCGTAGGTTGTAGAACATATTTGACCAAGTCATCTGCTTAGACACTTGGCATCTGTCTCTGCCACCCAGCCTGTAAAGTAGGTTGTCAACCAATTAGACAGCAGTCCCATCCTGTAATCTCCATTAGTGCTGGACAGTTTGCACTTGGGGTCTCATTAAATAAGCAGTGGCGTGGCCAGTGGCATTGTCCAACTTTGATGTCCAGCTTTTATTGAAATTCATGCCAGTTGAGTCTTGAGTTTGAACCCATGCACGGAGTAAATAATCGATCTACTAGGCTTGTACTGTTATTTTGTTTTACAATTGTAGTTTCCCAAAATAAATCCAACTTGTGAACAGCAATGTATAATAAAACAAATCTGTTTAGTCGAAAGAAAAGAGCTCTGTGAATTATTTCCCTGCAGTTGAACAGCAGATACATTTCCTATGAGACATGCAGATGTTCGCCTGGGCTTAGTATTGGTAGAGATGAAATAGTGCTGTCTGTTGGTTTCATATAATAGAAACCAGCATTCTTTTGTTTAGCCTTTGTTGTATAATACATGTTTGCCCTTTTCATAATTCATTAGACATTCCAGCCTATTATATATTATGGATGAGTACTGAAGGCATTCCCCAACAGTTTGTGGTAACAGTGATTTAAAGCCTCATGCAAAGCACTGTTGAAAGCACAGTATTTCTTGCCATTATGTCCTATTGGCATAAGTTCAATTTTTGTACAACAAAAGGAAAAGTTTGGGATATAAGAAATTCCAAAAGTTTTTAAATCAGATTTGTTCGCTTAGTTGAAAATGAAGACTCTCAAATATTTACGTTGAATTCTCTTTTATGAATGTTCGCGAGGAGCATTGTAAAGTGGGGTAGTGTTTTTCTTCTCCCTCTCAACTCTACTGGTTCCAGTATCTGGGAGGGTGAGATTGCAGGAAGGTCATATGGATTTTGCGTTGGTATTGCCTCTGTGGTATTAATGGTCTGTTTTTCTTCATTGGGTACCTTCCTGCCGACAAGGTGTGTCAGCTCCTGCAGAGCAGACACCACTGTCATTCTGGGTGGGACTGAGGTTTTAAATCATCTGTAACCTGATGAACTGCCACAATAATTTGAGTTATGTTTGAGGTTTGATATCTATGGACTGACAGGGCTGATACACACTCCCAGCCAATAACAATGCTGTTCTCATCTCAAAGAACTGACAGGCGTACAAGTAGATTTAAATTATACATTATAGATATATTGGTAAATAGAGCATATTGGCTGGAAGTGTGTTAGGATTAAGCAGCATACAGTAAGTAAAGCATGTTGTGATGTCTTTAGTTAATGGCCGACAGGTCTCCAATCACAAAAATATACTCAAAGATGACAGACCCTGGGTTGCCATATGGCTGAATTACTAGTCCCTAAAGCAGGGTTTCCAAATCCTGGTTCTGGTGGACCCCTGTGTCTGCAGGTTTTCATAACTGAGTTCTCAGTTAATTAATTGAACCCTTAATTGAACTATTCATTAGCTTAATTAGACCCTTTTCATTGTTTTCAGCTTTTAAACAGTTGGAGATTTCAAGTTAACTATACAATTTTTTGAAATCGGCAACTTTTTAGGCGCGGAGAACAATTAAAAAGACCTAATTAAGCACATTATTAGTTCAATTAACCCTTAGCGGTCCATTTATTCATCGCTTGTCAGGCTCGTCAGGTCCAATTTATTTTCACATGCGCTGTTTATTTTACACACGCTGTTTAAAAAATAATTTTTTTCAGAGTAAAACAAGTTTAAAAGGCCCTGCATAGCAAAATGACATCAGTACTGCATCTCCAGCCAAGCCCCATCCCTTGTTCGCTGTATTTTTCACATACCTCTTTATAGACGTGCATACTGATAAATCCTCTCCTGATCACTCGTTTTATCATCAAACTCCTCAATAATGCAATGCAAGTCATTATTTTATTACTATAACATCTCAAAAAGCTCTGCAAATGTCTGTGATATTCTTTGAGCGATGATTGGGGAAGCAGCTATCTCCTTTGTTTGTGCCTGTATTATCTCTGTGGTGCAGGGGCTAAGTGTATTGCGCAGATATGTCCCCCCTTTTTTTTTGGCTTCATTCTGCTCCTATCAGTCTCACTCGGCCATTGAAAAGTTTTCTCAGCTTTTTCTGGAGAAAAAATGACTAGAGACATGTGTTTTACATCTTTTTATGATGTTGGATGGGGTCCGACATTGGACTGGAAAGGGAAAATTGTAATGTCAGACCTGGTCTGCAAAGGGTTAAGGGTTTGAATAAGTAATTCGGTTGGAATGAACACCAGCAGACACAGGGGTCCCCAAGGACCAGGATTTGGAAACCCTGATTTAAAGGAAAGGCACAGCATGTCTACATGTACCTTGTCTCTACTGCTGTTATGCAAGACTGCACAATTACTGATGTGTCACACGAATCCGTCTTACAATACTGAGTACTGAGTTTTTGTACTTCTGCCAGGCAGCAGTATTCCACTCCAGATCCTCAGTTTGGAAGGAGATTAGGAAAAGATTTATGAGTGGCATGCTGATTATAACCGTTGATTATTATCTCCTGCAGAAGGGAAAGGATGACAAACAAAGCTTCAGATAGGATGTGTGTGTGTGTCATGTAGATGGTATGGATCTCTGCCAGGCATAGCAACACATATTGCATGCAGACAATTTTAATGTGACAACAGGCAAATTATGCCCTTTATGGCAAAGCAATCAGATCTGTTTTTTTTTATGAGGTCTAGGTTATGACCCATATATCAAATTATATATAATTTAAAAAATTTCTACAGGCACTTGAATTAACTGTTCACATGCTCTTACAAGCCAGTTGGCCGATACCGATAGACGATGGTTTCTACCCATATTTTCGATATGGGTAGATTATCAGTGCACCCTAGTTAAATCCTTCTAAACCATACAGACTGGTTAGGGCTTGCATGCACTGATAACAGTTCTTGTTTCTGTGTCCTTGGCCAATAGTACTGTGCACAGATGAAAAGACAGAAGGCCTTTGCATTGTACACCTTTGTACTGTATATTGTGCAATTTAGGCAAATACTGTATGTCACTCTGAAATTTATTTTTAACCTTTTAAAGCCCAGTGTCCTTAGCAAAGTGGGCCTTAAGTCAAGTCTGAAAGAACGATCTTCATTTATAATCATACTAGTAGCGTACTGAGGTTTCATCAGGCAAGTCCTTTGGAACATCACCTTTTAATAAGAGGCAGGTTAAAGATTATAGCTGAAAATCTATACGTAAAACTTGACAAAAAAAAAAAAAAAAAAAAAAGTTTAACAATTAATTATTTGGATGACGAGCAGTATTATGGTATTGCAGGGCATATTTGTCGGACATAGTCAAAGGAAAAAAAGCTTATTTTTTCCCCCTAAGAAATGCCACATCAGACAGATGGAACTTATTTCCTGCACTCAGCACAGAAATTTCACGTACGCTGTTAACTACTGCAAGACTTTGTTACACAATTTATTGGAAAAGTTGGTATGTCTGTGGGGCAAATGGAATACATGTGTGATTATGGCATTCAGGAACAGTTTAATGAGTGAACACCCCACCGGCTGTGGCTGCACTGCTTTTAGGCTGGTTATATTGCTGGCTTTTGAGATAGGAGGCTGAACTCCTGAAAGTACAGTACTGCAGATGTAATGGGAAATTATAGGGTTACTGAATTACTGAGAACTCGGGACTTTTACAACTGATGATCCTACCTAAAATGGACAACTTCTCTCTTGGTTTTGGTCGTAAATATTGTATACAGCTTACAGTATAACTTAAATATAATACTATGTACTAAAAATACTAAAACAATGTTACCCGTTTAGTAAGCAGCACATAATATACTCTAACACAAGTAGACATTTAACTTTCAAATAAAAGAATGAAACAGACAATGGAGATAAAAGCCAGCACTGTAGAAATGCAGATGGTAACTCAAACCTCTGGCATCAAAGAAAACTTGTCTTGTCTCTGTCACAAGATAGATATTCAATAAATGAAATGCTGTATATGAAAAGAAAAACAGAGGCTTATATAATGAGGCATTGCAGGACTGTCACAACCCATCCCAAGAAGAGACGTGTCTTTGTGGGTTTTTTTTTTATGTTATTGTTTTGATTTTTATTTTACAGAAACACAACAATCACAAAAAAAAAACAAAACAAAACAGTAAGACAAATATATAGTCTCCTGCTTCAATGATGTGTTCCATAGCCGATCCATTAAACCACAGCAGAATGATGCATTCTGATGTGTGACATCTGGCCTCAAACTTTATTTATCACAGCTGAATGAAAGTCTCTGCGTGCCTTTCTGAAGTTGATACTTTTAGCTAACATAAACACATGAAATCACTTCAGGGATTAAGAACCTGTGTGCATTAGTGGCATGTTCTTTGACAGACGAAAAACAACATTGGATCCTTTCAGTCAACATGGTTTAAATTAGCTTAGAAATGGTCCCCCTGAGAGGGTGCTATAGAAATAGAAACCCTTTTAACAAAAGAAAAGCATACGCAGTTACTGCTGAATATCTGCTCGGAACTCAAATCAAATCAGTAAAACCCATTTTCACAGATGCTCAGCTTTCAAGCCGGACGTGGGTACAAGATGATTAATAACTATAAGATCTGATGTGGGCTTTTTTTATAGCATATCTGAGATTGAGAGTGTTATTTTTCCTTTTAAAAAAAAAAAAAAAGTCCATCCTTGCCAACGTTTGGATAGTCTGGGAGTGCTCAAAGAAAGCAGTTCTTAGGTAAAATGTACAGTATATTTACCTTTAGGCAGTTTTAAAGACTCCAAACACATTACATTGTTTTGTTACATACTGCATATACTTTTTATGCATATTCACCACATTTGAATCCTAAAGAATGCTCACACCCTTTGATTTGCATAACTGACAGTTTCTAAAATCTGCTGACATTGTCTGAATTTCATGTTTTGAGGGAATTAGGTTGGATTGATTGATGCGGCCCTGTGCAGAACTGGGTGCTCTGTTTCAGTGTGCACACCACCTGGCTCTGTATGATTCAGGACTTGATCTAAATTATGTTAAAGTCAAATCCAACACAAACAACAATGCATTCTGGTCTGATAAAAACAACTGCCACTGTAACCAAAGCCCCAATGTTATATTTGAATTAATAACCTTATCCAAAAGTTGAACCATTATCTAGCAAATTCTGACAGCATGTTTTTATGGTGAATTATAAATATATACTTTTGGATATAAATATCCACAAACATGCAGAGTAAAGTGGTCTATTTAGAAGGAAGTGCAATGTCAAAGGGAGATTTTTCAGAGGTGAATAAAATAATTTCAGTGGTAAAAAACTAACAAGGAACTACAAAAAAAAAAAAAAAGTCATTGTTAATGCCTGTAACTGTTTTATTCCTCTTTGCACTTGCTTCAAAATGGTGCTTGTTTAAAATAGTGTATTGTTTATCAAAGCCTGTCATTTCTTTTCTTCACAACCGGAAACTCTTTCTCTATTTACTAGTCAGGTTTGATAAGGATACATGGTGGTGAGTTCTTCATTTTGCCGCTACCACAGCGTCTGGCAGTGGAACACAACTACACCTCCCTTCCCGGGCATCACCCACACGTGCTGTACAAGCGATCGGCTGAGCATACCATCTTTCGCAGGCCAGCAGACAGCAGCTCCTACCATGGTCACCATTATCTGCCCCACGACCACCTTCACAAGAGAGACTACCTGCACGGGAAGTACCAGAGACAGCACTTCTGTGGACGGCGCAAGAAATGTATGTAAGGGAACTTTTCTCTCTTAACTGCTTAGAATACAACAGAAACTGCATTGGAGTGCATTAGACCATCAACATTTTTGGGGTTTTGCTTGTAAACGATGTTACAAATTTTTCATTACAAACCACACAGTTTTGCTTTATGATTACAAATCTAACTATTCTAATACATACTGTGCAACTATGTCATCACCCTATAGAATTAACAAATTCTGCTTCATAAAGGCGAATGAAACCTGTTTCGTTGATTACATGTTGTTAAATAAAAGATCTAAATTATGTTCATATTGTTTTTTTTTTTAATGTGTTAATCCTAAAATTCTAATTATTGTAAACTTTTGGCTATAGCTGTACACTTTGAATGGAAGCCCTAGAAACAGGTTGAGCTTGTGTGCAATAAGTTATTGTGAATATTTCCTGCCTTCTCATTAGCAGCAGCCCTCTTATCAGGGATGGTTCTGAGAAGTAATATTATTGTTCTTGACACTTTTTCAAAGCACACTTCTCTGGCTTCCCTCTGCAGACACTCCTAAGCCTCCTGCGGGACACCTCCACACAGTGCCCGATGAGTACGAGCAGCAGAGCAGAGCCAAACGCTCTCCTCTCAACCCCCGCAAGCCAGCAGGGCTCAACGTGGAGACCCTGGTGGTGGCTGACCGGAAAATGGTGGAAAAACACGGCAAAGAGAACGTTACGACATACGTCCTCACAGTCATGAACATGGTGAGCAGTCAATCACCTGATGCTAACTGGTGATTTAGGTGCCTGATGTTAACTGTATTTGTTATATTAATATTTACCAGAGCATTTAGTACAAATATTTTGGGATATATATATATATATATATATATATATATATATATATATATATATATATATATATATATATATATATATATATATATATATATATATATATAACTAAGATGTTAGGGGATGTATATGTTTTGTTAATTAAATAAACACTACAAAAAATTAAATGTCAGTACTATTGTTTATTTAGTTTAACCTTCTGTTCTGAGGGAGATATTCATTTATGAAGTTGATAAGTTTGTGGGGTTCAATGCAACAACATTAAAACAAATGGAACAGTAATTTCTAATTAAAAATAAATAAAATAAACAATACTAATGTAATAAAAATAATTTTTGCTTCCATATAGTACTTAATTGAAATTAATTAGTACTACAAACCTGCTAATATAATCTCCACAGGTTTCCAGTTTGTTCAAAGACGGCACCATTGGAAAAGATATCAACATTGTGGTGGTCAGTCTTCTTCTCCTGGAACAAGATCCAGTAAGTTGCTTTTAAAAATCCTTTGTAACATTTCCTTAATGGTAATGTTTCTGGTCAACACACACTATTGTCTTGTATTGGACCTGTGCAGGTGGGCTTGTCAATAAGCCACCACGCAGACCTGTCCTTGAACAGCTTTTGCCAGTGGCAGTCTGGCCTGACTGGGAAGAATGGGAAGCGTCATGACCACGCAGTGCTGCTCACTGGACTGGATATCTGCTCCTGGAAAAATGAACCTTGTGACACACTTGGTAAGGAAACAAGTGTACTGCTCTGACTATAATTCCATAGCGTTATGTTTTCCATAATGTTATTTCTATACTCTATTCATACATGTGAAAATGCTCTTGGTACCGCCAAGTCTTCTTTAATGATTTAATTCATTTGCCAGCGCGGATTTATTGATCCACTTATTAACTATAAATACACTTAAATGACCACGTGTATACATTTTTTATGCTCTACCACAGTTCAGATCATTCAAATATCATCGCTTAAAGACTCCCTTTATTTGTATTTTTAATGTTAATCTACTTACAATTATATACTGCACTTGAACTGGACTTCCTCAATTGTAA